>NW_023642681.1:5000-9680 GCF_015228065.2 Penaeus monodon | reverse complement strand
ATATTAATATATATATATATTATATATTTTTAATATATATATAATATATATATATGTTGTGTGTGTGGGTTTGTGTGTGTGTGTGTGGTGTGTGTGTGGGGGTGTGTGTGTGTGCACATACATGCATATATATATATATTATATATATATATATATATATTATAATAAAATTTATATATATATATCTTTTATATATAATATATATGATAATATTTTGATATATATATATTACATAATACATCTATATATAATTTAATATATCTATATAATATTTTAATATATATATCTATATATATAGGTATTTTATAAAATACATATGTATATATATACATATGTATATATGTGTGTGTGTGTGTGTGGGTGTGTGTGTTTTTTATGTGTGTGTGTGTGTGTGTGTGTATGTGTGTGTGTGTGTTTGTGTCTGTGTGTGTGTTTTACATAGGCAGATAGATACATACATATATACTTATAGATATTGTGTGTGTCGGTGTGTTTGTTTGTATGTGTCTATATGACCAGAGTAAATCCTCAGATAAACATTTCACTTCTCGCCGTTCCATTATATTGACATTGATAATACTGATTTCCGCACGTAATATAATAATGGTTTTGCATAATGCCGATTCTGTCGTCGCATTAACCTGAAAAAATATTTTTGCTGTTCGCAAAATAATATATTCAAAAAAATTATCTGTTGCGTCTGATTTAGTTAAAGCTGCATTTATTTATTAATTTATTTATCTATTATGCCGCATCCAATGCGAATGCTTTAACAATATCGGAAATTCTTTAACTCCTGATATATGCCTCTGGAAAGTGTTGATATAGTTGATATTATTAGGATAATAGTAGGAATGAGTATGTATATTCTTGAAATAGAAAACAGTCACAATGAGAAATTAAATTAAATCGTAACGTTACGATTTAATTTCATGTCTTATTGTAGCTCTTTTCCTTTCCTTCCCATCTTGTGTTCAGTTATATGCTTATCATCATTCTTACTGCCATTGCCAGTAATCATTATCAATCAGTAATATCATCAGTCATCACCATCATGTTATCGTCATTATAATCATGGTTATATTTGTGATTAATGGTGTTGTTTTTTCTGTTTCTCTTTTAATATTAATTTTGTTGTTTTTACTGTATTGTTATCAATGTTGTTTTCTTACACCTGCTGCTAATACTATTGCTGTAGCATTACATTTATATTTCTTATTATCATTTCATCATTACTACCCTTATTCAATCATCATGAACACATCATCATCATCAGCAGGCAGCAGCTTTCATTATTATCATCTTCTTAATTATGATTACTGTTTATCACCGGATAATATCATTATACTGTTAGAACTACTATTAGTTATGGTGTTTTCTTATGATCAATTATCATTATTCCTTTATTATTATTATTAATTATTCTTTTGTTAGCTTTTTTTTAACTTATACTATTTTATATCATTATTATCACTATTATTATTATTATTATTATTATTATCATCATTATTATTATTTATTCTTTTATTATTATCATTATTACTATTATTCTTAGTAGTACTGTTATGTATTATTATTATCATTATTAATAATATATATATTTATTGTTATTATTATTATTTTTTATTATTATTATTATTAATTGTTATTATTATCATTATTTATTATTATGTTATTAATTATTATTATTAATTATTTATTATATAATAAAATTATATTATCATTATTATGATCATTATAATTATTGAATATTATTATATATTATTATCGCATCTCATCATTATCAAATTTAGTAATAGTATTATTGTTCTAGCATTATTAGTAGAGTAAGTACGATATTTTTTTTATATTTTTATTCAATTATTATGAATTACTATTATTATTATTATTATTATTATTATATTATTGTTATATTATTATTATTATTATTATTATTATATATTATTATTACTATTATTATTATTATATTACTGTTAATTATATTATTATTATTATTGTTTATTATTATTAATTATTATTAGTCTACTACTACTCTACCACTAACTACTCCTACTATTAATATTATTATATTATCATTATAATAATAATGATAATAATAATATCTTAATAGTAATTAGTAGTAGTGGTAGTAGTAGTAGTAGAAATTAATAAATAATAATAATATAATAATAGAGATACTAGTGATAACAGTAATAATAATGGTATAATCGTAAAATAATAATAATATATAATATAATAAGTAATATATAATAACACTAATGATAATAATAATGATAATAATAATGATAATACTAAGAATAATAGTAATCATAATAATGATAAAAATAATAATAAAAAAATACTGCTACTACTACTAATAATAATAATAGTAAAAATAATACTATACTAATTATGATAATGATGATATGCCGATATATAATAAATAATATAATAATTAATAATATAATAATAATAATAACAATTATCATTTTTATTAATAATGATAATAATACCTAATAACAGTAATAATCAGGATAATATTAATAATGATCATAATAAATAATAATGATGACTCCTGAACTGAAAACAATAATATAATACTACTAATAACAATAATGTATATACTAATAATAATAATAATAATAATACTAATCAATAATCAATAATAATAATAATAAGTATCATGATGATAATACTAATACGCCCTATAATAATAATAATACTAATAATAATACTACTAGTAATAATAATACAACACTACTACTACTCCACCTACTGCTACAAGTATACCATGATGATAATAATAATAGTGCTTAGATGTAATCAGTAATACTCATAATTGATAATATGAATAAAATAATAATAATAATAGTAATATAATAATAATCTAATACTCCTAATCGTAATAATGATAATGATCATAATAAACACCATAACTAATAGTATTCTAACAGTAATATGATATTATCGGGGTGATAAACAGTAATCCTGATAAATAATGATGATAATATGAAATCTAGCTGCTGCTGATGATGAATGACTGTGTTCATTATGCTGAACTAATGGTAGTAATGATGAATATGTAATAATAAATTAAATGTATGCCTACAGCAATGTAATTCGCAGCAGGTGAAGAACACACATTGAATTAACAAATACAGTAATAACAACCAAATTAATATTTAAAAGGAGAAAACGTAACAACAACACATTAATCAAAATTAACCAGATTATAATGACGATACATGATGGTGATGACTGAATGATATATTACTGATTTGATAATGGGTTACTGGCAATGGCATTAAGAATGATGAATAAGCTATATAATCACAATAATGGGAAAGGAAGGAAAAGAGCTACATAAGACATAGATTAAATCGTACGTACGATTTAATTAATTTCTCATTGTGACGTTTTTCTATTTCAAGAATAGACATACTCTTCCTCTATTATCCTAATAATGAATCAACTATATTCAACAACTTTCCAGAGGCATATTCCGGAGTTAAAGAATTTCCCGATATTTGTTAAAGCAATTCGCATTGATGCTGCATAATAGATAAATAAATTAATAAATAACTGCACGTTTACTAAATCCGACGCAACAGATAATTTTTTGAATATATTATTTTGCTGTACAGCAAAAAATATTTTTCACACGGTTAATGCGACGGACATAATCGGCATTATGCCAAACCCATTATTATATATACGTTTCGGAAATCAGTATTTTCATGTCAAGATAATGGAACGGCGAGAAGTGAAATGTTTATCTGAGGATTTACTCTGGTCCATTAGACCCTACAAACAAACACCCAACACACACAATATCTATAAGTATATATGTAATGTATCTATCTGCAATATGTAAAAACACACACGCAGACACAAACACAACACACACACATAACCCACACCACACACACACCCACATACACACACACGCCCACACACACACGCACACACCGCACCCATAACACACACACACCCACACCACACACACACATATATACAATGTATTATATACCATATGTATATATATATACATATATATATATATAATATAGATATATATTAAATAATATATATATCAGATATATTATATATATTATATGTATTATATATAATTAATATATATATATCTACATCATTCTTAATAATAAAAATAATAAAATAAAAATAAAATAAAAAATAAAAAACCAAAAAACAAAAACAACAAACAACAAAAATAAAAAATGATAAAAAACGAAAAACGTAACAAAAATAAAAAAAAAAAAAATTGATAAAAATCAAATAAAAATGATAATAATGTAAAAATAAAATTTAAAAATTTATAATTAAAAAAAATAATACTACTAATAAAATGACGATATAATGAATTGATAAAAAAAATAAAAATCATATAATAATAAAAATTTTAATAATAAAAATAATAAAAATAATAAAAAAAATAATTAATATAATAATAATAAAAATAATAAAATAATAAAATAAAAATAATAATAATAAAATAATAAGAAATAAAAATAATAATAATAATAATAAAAATTTTTTATTTTTCAAAATAATTTTAAATGACATTACAGTAATAGTGTAGTGGGAGAAGAAATATATAGTAGAGTATTTTTTTTAATTTAAAAAAAATTAATTCAAAATAAAAAATAACAACAACAGAAAAAAATAAAAATTTTTATAAAA
>NW_023642680.1:0-9682 GCF_015228065.2 Penaeus monodon | reverse complement strand
GTTTTTTTGGCAAAACCCCCGCGGGGGGAGGAGGGTCCCCTGACTATTTCGCCTTTGACATGGGTGCGTACTAATCCTTCCCTTCCCTCTGATTTTTGATCCTGTTAAACCTACCAAGGACCATTCGTGTGTTTTTCTTCACCTTTCCCTTTATCTCTTCAGACCCTCTTGTGCTCGTGCTCTTGTTTCGGTGGCCTGATACCTCACTCTGTTCCTTGCCTTTCATGCTCCCCTTTCGCGGCGACCTGACTATTCTATCATAAAAAGGGCGCAAAATTTTTTTGCGAGGAGCTTCAGCCAGATAGTTTTTGAAAGGAACCCTTTTGTCCCCCTCATCAGTTGGGGGTTGCGTTCTTGTCATTAAAAGCCCCGGAAATAAATCGTCAGGGGACGTTGCTGCAATCCTAAGCTTTGGGCCCCGGTGCCCCTAACCTTGCCGACAATCAATGTCACGATCCGAAGCTGCATCTAAGGGGCGTTAGAAAGGGTTGGGGACGCGGACGTCGGGTTTTAGTCAGATTTCAAAAAACTTCATCTACCCTTTTTTTATATCACCTTTTAGACTTTGCCTTTATTAGTGTTTGGCGTGCTATGTAAAAGCGAGGTGCCAGGGGGGAGGATCTATCAGCAGTACCCTTTTGAGCGCGCTTCCTCGGTCCCCCATATCACGGACCTACCCTTGTAAAACAGCAATGTCCAAAAGACTGAGTACTTGTAATGTAGTTTGTCTTCTTTTTTCTATCCTTTTATCGGAACGTTTGAGGTTCAAATAGATCCTTGCGGGAAAATTTGGTTTTTTTTTAATGCTCATAGTAGGAGATTTTTTCCCCCCCCCACCTCTATCTTTCTCTCCCACTATCCCCGGCCCTTGTGTCATGGTTTGGTTGCCATTCCTGGTCATTTTACCCACACCCCCAGGCACGCGGCGTGGGGAAAAACTCCCCGAGAGCTGAGGGCCGGGAATGACCTGTCGGGGCCGCTACAAAATTGGGGCGTGGCGGCACTTTGCGTATACGCGCCCTGGGCCGGGGGCCCCGAGGTGGAAAAGGGGTAGGACGCCCCCCAAGACGGGGGATGGAGAGGAGCACGGTGGGGGAAATGACGTCTACAATGTACCGTCAAGCATTTCTCCGGGCATGAGAGTAAGACAGCCTTGAGGTGGTGCAGTCTGTCAGTGCCTCGAGGGCGAGGCGAGGGTAGGTGGCAGAAGCGTATGACATCTATAAAGGGAATCTGCCTGAGCTGGTGTGACATCCATTAAGCAAGAAGACCGGCTGGGCAGTTAATGACCGCCTGGGTCATGACCTCCCCTTTCGACGAAACAAGAAATGCTTGGAGGGGGTAGCCGAGGGTAACAGCTGTGTCCCACGCCCTGGGGTGGAAGCGCCCCCAAAAATACCGAAGTAGCCCATTCCGAGTCGTTCCTTAAACCCGCGAACACTTCCCCCTAGCCCGTAGGAGCTGACGCCGCCTCCGCCACGTCTAACGCGTAAAGATCCGTTCACTCTACGTGTCGGGTTCCCTAGTAAAGCTGAGAAACAGATACTGAGTTTCCTCCGGAGCTGCCAGTAATATAGGGTTTTGATTCTGTGTATTCAAATTAGAGACCAATATAATATATATAATATATATATGAAAAAAAAAATATTATATATAGATAAATTATATAAGATTATATAAAAATACACACACACACACACACACAAACACACACACACCCACACACACACACACACACACACACAAACACACACACCCCAAAACACCACACACACCACACAAAACACAACAAAATGATAATTATATATAATACATATATAATATATATTATAATATAAAATATATACATATATTATATTATATATATAATATAAAATTTTAATATATATTAATATTATATATAAAATATTTATCATATAAACACACACACACACACATACACACACACACACACACACACCACACACACACACACACACACACACACACACACACCACACACACACAAAACACACACCACATATAATATATATATATATATAGATATATATATAATATATATATATATATAATATAGAGAGAGAGAGAGAGAGAGAGAGAGAGAGAGAGGGAGGGAGAAGGGAGAGGAGAAGAGAGATAGATAGATAGATAGATAGTTTAATAATTAGATTTAATATATATATATTTAAATATATAGTATATTATATATATATATATATATATTATATATAAGAGAGAGAGGGGAGAGAAAAAGAGAGAGGGGAAAAGAGAGAAGAGAGAGAGGGGAAGAGAGAGAAAATGCATACTCTGAGAAGTTGGAAAGAGTGAGAGGGATTAAAAAAGTCCGAAAGGCAAATTTTTAGATACCCGGGGCCTTTTTTTCCGGGGTTAAAGTTCGCTCTGTTACTCGAGTCAAAAACCGAAATGACAATAAACATCTTGCTGAGGGGAAGAAAAAGCAATTTTTTAAAAACTTCTTAGGCCCGCCAGCTCACCCATGGAGGTCGGCGCGAGTGTGACACCCCACCCAACAAACACCATAGTTCTTGAGGGGGCGTAATGGCCCCCAAAACCCCTCTGAGGGGCCGGGCGATGGGCCGGTTTGGCCTACCCCCTTTCGGGCGTACATTTTTGTTCTTCGTCCCTCCCCCAGCAGTGGCTCTTCCCTCCCCTCCCATCCGTTCGCTCTCTCTCGCTTTCCCCTTTTCACCTGTCGTTTTTTTCCCACTACCTCCCCCCCCCCCTCTCTCCTTTTCTCCCAATATATAATTTAATATATTATAATATAAATAAAATATATAAAATATAACACACACACCACACAACACACACACACACACACACCAACACACCACACAACACACAACACAAACCCACACACACACAACCACACACAACCCACACAACACACACACACACACACAAATATAATTTAATTATTAAAAATTTAATAAATTAAAAATTAATAATTATTATAAAAAAGGGATTCACCCCGCGGTGTGTGGGGGGGATTTGTGAAAGCATCTTTCTCCCCTCCCCCTTTTCTCCCCCCTTTCTCTCTTCCCCTCCCCCTCTTTTCTCTCTCTCTCCCCCACCACACACACACACCCACACCCAACACACAACACCACAAAATAAAATATATATATATAATATATAATTAATTATATATTATAATATATATATTATTTTTTTGGTGTGTGTGTGTGTGTGTGTGGTGTGTGTGTGTGTTTTGGGGGGGTGGGTGTGTGTGGCGTCCGGGTTTTCTGGGCTGCATGCTCGTAGGCGTCCTCGTACCCTTTCGTCGGACCCGGGGCGGGGGCGGGCGGCGCCTTTTCCGCCTTAGTGCGGTTGATACCCGCGCTGACAAGCTCCCGGGGTTTGCTGGGCAAATGGGCGTTAGGCGGCGGCGCCCTTTCCCAGCAAACCCGGGGTGACGTACTTTTCATGACATTGATCCCGGGCGGGTTAATGCCCGCACTACACGATCTCCTGGAATCCATTTTTTGGCATCCATAGGTTTTTTCCTTCGGGCCGTTTCGGATATCTTGGTCCAATTTTTTTTTCTTTTGTCGTTAACCCGATCATAATGTCAATATAAAAGGAAAAGAAGTCAACAGAGAGGGGGGGTTTAAGTGTTACTAACCATTATTAAATATAATTTGAAATTTAATGAAATTTGAATTTTTTGTCTTATTTCTCGCTTTTTGGTTTTTTCCAAAGTTTAAAAAAAATGGCGGGGAGACAAAATAGCGGTCTGATACAATAAGGTAATACGGAAAACGACAACGGCCCCCCCGCAAATTTTATTTGTCACAAGAGAAAAAAAAGTTGAAAAAAATACTGGGAATGTTTCAAAGTGTCCACATCACGAAAGGCAAATGGGGGGAAAAAATATCGATCTTTACGTCCACAAATCACGACAACAATAATCCCTGTTAATGAAAGGGTGTCTTTTTTATTTCTGCATGGATGTGCGAGTAACCAATAGTGAGCGTTAGTTATTAAGGAAAATGAGAGTGATTTCACACAAAAGAATGAATCACAAAACATGAAGATCAACGTTCATTTTGACAATGATGCGATAGATGATAATGATACCAATCCAAAAATTATTTCAAACTGAATTCATCATTTAATGAGATGTGATATAATGTATGTAAAAAAATTATTTGCAAGCTTTCTAGCGAAGCAAAATCTTTTCCCGGCTCAGAAAAATATAACGACGGAAATGAAAGTTAACTGGTGAGGGCGTTTTGTGACTGTGCCTTTATGGGTATCTAAAACTATCATGGAATCACAGAATCGCCTTGGATTTTTTACCCATGAATATGCAAGAGACTTCCAAGAGGGGTGAGAGGGCGGTAATTAATTAAATTAATGATTAGCTAAAAATTCTTAGTCCTACTTATGAAAACAGACGTAAATATGAGCTCACAACCGATTCGAACGAAAAAGCCAATCGAAACGAAATAAACGATTTTACTCAATAAATACCATCATATGTCAGAGCGTATTTAAGCGATTTTGCACAACCCCGATACTTACATTAATTCATTAATTAATTTATATATATAATATTATATATATATATAAATATAATTACATATATTTAAATATATAATAATTAATATATGTACCACACACACACAACACAACACACACAAAACACCCACAACCACCACACACAATATTATATATTATAATATATATATTAAAATATATATATATAAATTATATATTATAATATAATATATATATATATATAAATTATATTAATATTATATATATATATAATATATATATAATATATATATATATATATATATATATAATATATTTATTGTGTGTTGTGGTGGTTATATATAAAATATATATATTATAATATAATATTAATATATATATATTATAATATTAATATATATATATAATATAATAAATACTATATATTTTATATCTATATCTTATCTAAATATCCTTTAATTTCTATCTAATCCTAATCTATAATCTATATCTATCTATTTATTTTAATCTTATTCTATCTATAATTCTATCTATCTATTCTATCTAATCTATCTATTATCTATCTATCTTTATCCTATCTTTATCTATCTATAATATTAATTATATATATAATTATAATTATATATACTAATATATATTATATATATAATATATATATTATATATTAATTATATATGGAGGGTCCATTAAACAGACGGAACCGGTGACCTCACCTCGCTCCCCCCCCATACTTTCCTCCAGCTGTTGTGTGTGGTGGTGTATGTGGGGTGGTGTGGTGTTGTTGTGTTGTGTTGGTGTGGGTGTTGTGTGGTGGTGTGTTTTGGGTGTGTGTGTGTGGTTGGTGTGTGTGTTTTGTTGTGTGTGTGTTGTGGTGGTGTGTTGTGTGTGGTGGGTGTGTGGTGGTGTGTGTGAGTGGCGGGTGTGTGTGGGTGTGGAAAAAAAATAGTCCGTGCCCACACCCCACACACAACCCCCCAACACCACCCACACACCCCCACACCAACACACACAAAATATATTCATATATATACATAACATAATAAACTATAAACTATAACCCACACACACAACCCACACACCACATACATACAAAAAACACACCACACACCATACATACTCCCACACAACACCACAAACACACACACACCACCACACCACACACCACAACAACAACACACCACACACACCACCCACACACCACACACCACACACACACCACACCAACAACATACAATTATAATAATATATATTATATATAATATATATATATATATATAATATTAAATTATATATATATATATTATATATATAAAAATAATAAAGTTAATATTAATAATTTATTAAATATATATTATGTTGTGGGTGTATGTTTATACTTTATTTTTAGTTGTATATATTATATATATATATTATAATAATATATAATATTATATTTAAATTTAAAATACTTTAATTTATAATAATTAATATATATATTATAATATAATATATAAATATATATATATATATTTATATATAATATAATAATATATTATATATTATAAATGAATAATATAATATTTTTAATTATAATATATATTAGTTTATATATATATTATTAATATATATATTAAATTATAATAAATATAATATTTATTATAATATATAAATATAAATTAATCTAAATATCTTATCTATTATTATCTTTAAATATATTTATATTATTATTATTATAATCTAAAATCTTTAAATCTAAAATCTAATCTAATTCTATCTATCTATCTATCTATCTTCTAATTCTATCTAATTCTATTCTATCTTCTATCTTTATCTATCTAATCTATTCTATCTTTCATCTATCATTATAATTGTTAATATATATATGGAGGGGTTCATTAAAAACGAACGGAAAAACCGGTTGACCTCCACCCTCGCTCCCCCCATTTAACTTCCTCCAGCTGTGTGGTGTTGTGTGTATGTTGTGGTGTGGTTGGTTGGGGTTGTGTGTTGTTGTTGTGTGTGGGTGTGTGTGGTGTGGTGTGGTGTGTGTGTGTGAGTTGGCGTGTGTGTGTGTGGGAAGAAAAAAATAGTCTGCCCCCACACACCACACCACCACACACACACACGCCACAACACACCACAACACACACCAAAAAATTTATTATTTTTCAATTAATATATTACTTTACATATAAAAAACTATAAAAACCAAACACAACACAACCACACACCAAAAAACACACAACCAACATACAAACAACCAACACCACAACTACACCACACCACAACACACACCACACCCACACAAAACATCACACACCCACAACCACCACCCACACCACCACACACAACCACACAACCACACACTACCACCATTACATACAAACTATAATATATATATAATATATATAATATTTTTATATAATATAATATATATAATATATATATATATATATATATAAAAAAGTATATTATATTAAAATATACATTTGGTTGTTATGTATTATTACTTATATATTATATATATATTATAATATAATTATATATATATATATATATATATATTAATATTAATAATAAAATATATATATATATAAATATATATATATAATATATATATATATATAATTATATAATATATTATATTATTTATACATAATCTATATATATTATATTATTTAATCTATTCTAATCTTATTCTATCTAAATCTTATCTATCTATTATTTATCTATCTATCTTATCTATCTATTTATCTATCTTATCTATCTATCTATCTAAATCTATCTATCTATCTATCTAATCTAATCTATCTATCTATTTCTATCTGTCTATAAATAATATATGGAGGGGTCATTAACAGACGGAAACCGGTGACCTCCACCCTCGCTCCCCCCCATACTTTCCTCCAGCTTGTGGTGTGTGTTGGTGTTGTGTTGTGGGTGTGTGTGTGTGGTGTGGTTGTGGGTGGTGTGTGTGTGTGTTGTGTTTTGTGTGTGTTGTTGGTGTGTGTGTTGGAGTTGGCGTGTTGTGTGTGTGGTGGGAAGAAAATAAGTCCGTGCCCCACACACACACACCACAACCCACACAACCAACGCACCACACCACACCACCACACAAAAATATATTCCATATATATACATACATAAAACTATAACTATAACACCACACACACCAAAACAACAACACATACATACAAAAAAACACACACACAACATTACAAACCACAACCACACCCACAACACAACACACCAACAACCACAACCACACCCACAACACAACCCCAAACACACAACACACCACACAACCACCAACCAACAACAAACACATACATCATTTAATATATATTATATATTATATATATATAATATATATATATATAATTATATATAATTATATATAATATAAAATTAATATATATATATATATTTAATATTATATATATAATATATAATAATAATATATATTAAAATATATATATATATATATATATATATATAATATTTTTTATAATATATTATAATATATAATATAATATATTTATTAATATATATATATATATATAATATATTTATATTATATAATAATATATAATATATATTGGTTGTGGTGGTGGTGTTGTGTGTGTGTGTGTGTGTGTGTGTTGGGTGTGGTTGTGGTTGTGGGTGGTGTGTGTGGTGTTGGGTGGTGGTGTGGTGTGTGGTGTTTTGGGTGTAATGTAATACGTATATTATATATATTATTATGTATATATATATTTTAAATATATATATAATATATATATATATATATATTTAAATATTTAAACATATAAACATAATAACTAATAACTATAACTATATAACTATAAAACCCACACACAACCCACCACACCACAAACACACCACACAACACACCAAACCAACCACACCACACACACCAAAACACCACCACACAACCAACACCACCCCACACACCCACCCACAACACACAACCACAACACACACACAACCCACATATAATATATTATTATATATATATATATAATATAAAATTTATATATATTAAATATATATAATATAATATTATATATATATTAAATATTTGTTGTGGTGTGTGCGTGTGTGGTGTGTATGTATGTATGTATTGTATGTATATATCATTTGACACCACACACGCAAAAAACACAACCAACACATATTATACGAGAGGGGCTTTAAAAAAAGTTTCATGGAAAAATGGTCAGTATGAAAAAAAAAAAAAACGGTTTTCAGTTTATGAATGTTTTATTTTTTTCAACATATCTTCTCCACTTCTGCAAATGTTGATTACCAAACCTTTTAAGTCCCCGTCTGAGTAAGGTTGAAGTTTCATGTGGGTCCTGAAACCCATTTTCCCATCAAACTGATAGGGAAAATTGATAACCTTTTCAAATTATTATTATTATTATTTATTTATTAATTAATTATTATCATTATTATTTTTTAATTTGGAAACAAAAAATAAGGTGGATGGGGCTAAAAAAACAGGGCTGTCCCGGTGGATGTGGGCGGACGATTTTCCCCATCAAAATTTTCAAGTAGTATCCTAAGCCTTTTTCAAGGTCAAAGGAAAAACAGCTAACATGTGGGGGACGTCGCTATGCAAAAGGAAATTCTGTAATAACAGTTTTTTCCATCCTCACAAGTGCAATCTGTGGGTCGATCTCAATTTTTTCTAAAACCCACAATTTGAAAAATGGGGGTCAGCACGTTTTTCTTTTTCTAGCAGCCATGGTCCAACCTGGAAAATTTTACAAATTTTTTTCTCCATCAGCTGGTGAGAGAAAATTGGTCTGTAATTTTTTCCTGGTGTGGGAAAAGGCCCAGGCCAGGTTTTAGGGAACAGGGAATTATATTATAGCCTCTTTTCCATGTGGGGAATGGGCAACTTGTGGCCCCTCCCCTAATAGATTCCTATTGAATAGGTCCAACAGTAAAAAATTTCTGGGAGGCTTCTCCGGTAGGGAGAATAATTTCATTTTGGTAAAGGCAATATCGGTCACTTCCTGGGGCAGTGTTTTCGGCAGAGCTTGCAAAAGCAAAGTCCTCTCCTTGTGCAAAAAAAAGGCAAGTTTCTATGGAAAAGTTCTGCTTGCAGTCCCCAGAAAAAACGACATTGGGTTGGTCATTTTCCTGTTTTTCAGCCCGAAAGGTGGAGATG
>NW_023642679.1:0-9683 GCF_015228065.2 Penaeus monodon | reverse complement strand
TCCCCCAAATACTAACAACACAGAGAACAAAAGGGACCACAACCCCTGTAAAAACAAAAGCCAACTAAAAACCCCCCCAAAAAAAGAAAAAAAAAAAAAACCCAATAACAACCAACAACCAAAAAACCCCAAAAAACCACCCCAACCGACAAGACAAACGTTGTGGGGGAAAAATTTAAAAAAAAAGGGGTTTTAAATAAATTAAAGAAAATTTTTTAAAAATTAAAATTTTTTAAAATAAATTTTAAAAAAAAAAAAAAAAAAAAATTTTTTTTATTTAAAAAAAATTTTTAAAAAAATTTTTTAAAAATTTAAAATTAAAAAACATTTAAAAAAAAAAAAAAAAAAAAAAAAAAAAAACAAAAAAAAACAACCCAAAAAAAATTTTAAAAAAAAAAAAAAGGGTTTAAAAAATTTTAAATATTATTTTAAAATTTTTTTTAAAAAAAAAAAAAGGGGGTTTTTTTAAAATTTTTTTTTTTTAAAAAAATTTTTAAATAAAATTTAAAAAAAAAAAACTTTTAAAATTATTTTTTTTTAATATTTTAATTTTTATTTTATATATTTTTTTTATAATTTTGGGTTTTGTTTTGTTTTTTTTTTTTTTTTTTTTTTTTTTTTTTTTTGGGGGGGGTTTAATTAAAAAGGGGGAAAATTTTTAATAAAAATAAAAAAAATTTTTAAAAAAAAAATTTTTTTTTTTTTTTTTTTTTTTTTTTAAAAAATTTTTTTAAAAAAATTTTTTTAATATAAATAAAAATTTTTTAAAATTTTTTAAATTTTTAAAAAAAAATTTAAAAAAAATTTTTGGGGGGGTTTTCGGGGGTTTTTTGGGTTATTGGGGTTTTTTTTTTTGGGGTTGTTTTTTTTTGGGGGGGGTTTTTTTTGGGGGGGGTTTTTTTTTTTTTTTTTTGGGGTTTTTGGGTTTTTTTGTTTGATGAAAAGTTTTTTGGAGGAGAAAAAACCAAAAAACATCCTCTTTTCCACCCATAAATGGAAAAAAAATTTTAAAATTTAAGTAACAACCCTTTAAGAAGGAAAAGGTTTTTTTTATTTTTTTTACTCGAAATCTGCCAAATTTTTTTTAAAATTACCCAAAAAAATTTACAGGGGGGGGTTTCCCCCTTTTATTTCCCCATTTTTTATTCGGGGTTGAACAAAAATGCCCTACTTTTTGAAATAACCCAAAGGTTTTTTCAATTTTACTTCTCCTTTTTAAAAATTTTAAAAAAATTTTTTAATGAGAAAACAAAAAATTTCTGGTTTTTACTGTTTTTTCCTTCTTTTATATATTAATAAATAATTAAAATTAATAATTTTATTAATATATATTCAAACACCCCCAAAAAAAAAAAAAAAAAAAAAAAAAAGAAAAACAACATAACACCACACAAACAAACATAAAATTTTATATAAAAATTTAGATAATTAAATAAATTGGGAATAAAAATTATAATAAAAAAGCTTAAAAAATATTTGTATATATAATATAATTATATATAATATTATATAATTTTATATTTTTAATTTTATTACAAAATTATTTATAATACCATATATATTAGATAGATATTATATTAAAATTTTTTAATTTTATATTATTAAATTTTAAAAAATTTTTATATATTTTATTTTTTTATTAAAAAATAAAATAAATTTTAATTATTTTTCAAAACAGGAAAAGGGTACCAAAATTTCCCATAGGAATATAAGATAAAAAGGAAAAATCGGTATTAACGTTTAATCAAAAAAAAAATAGTTTTATTAAACGTTAATACGTTTATCTTTATATCTATTTTCCCAATTGGGAAAATTTATCATTTTCCTGTTATAAAAAATAATTTAATATATATTATTATGGAAAGGAAGAAAAAAGATAAAAAATTTTGATAAAAAAGATTAAAATGTGTTAAAAGGAAAATAATAATAATGATAAAAAGGGGGAGTAAACTTAAATAAAAATGTTTAATATAAATCATTTTAAGGGGAAATTTTTGAGGTTTTTTAAATGTTATAAAAATAATAATGAAAGGGAATAATTTTTAGGTTAATGTAATAAAAAAATGATAATATGATGATAAAAAAAAAAAGGGATGGTAAAAATAATAATAATGTTTAAGAATGGTTTAAAACCTTTTTGGGGAAAAGGGATAATTTACAAAATTCCTAATGGTATGTGAGGGAATTATAGGGGAAAATGATTAATGTATTTTAGCTGATTTGATGATAAAAAGATAAGGGGTTAATTATTTAATATATTTTTTTTTTTCTTTTTTTTCTTTTTTAATTCCTTGGCAATTTGAGTGAAATTTTTACATGGGAATTCTTCAAATTTAATTTGGGTTATTTCATGAAAAAAAGGCTCAGAAACATTTCCCAAAGTTAAAATTTTTTTTTTTTTTCTTTTTCTTTTTTTAATTTGGGGACGTTTAAAAGGGATTATTTTAAACCGGGGAAAAACCCTTTGGTTTATTAAAAAAAAAAATTTTCCCTAAAAAAGTAAAAAAAGCAAATTCCGGTCAAAAATTTAAACCCAAAAAAAAGGGAAAAAAAAAAAAAAAAAAAAAAAAAAAAAAAAAGTGCAAATGGCAATTTATAAAAGAAAACTTCGTGAGAATTTTTTAAAATGAAAATTTTCGAGAATTTAAATCCGGCCCTTTAGTTTACGTTATCCTATAAAATAAAAAAAAAAAACACTTTCCCTTTTCTTCCCAACACAAAAGTTTTTGGAATAATCCCTGTAAATTTGAAAAAGGGTTTGTTTGACACTTTCAGGAGGGAAAGGGGGGAAGAGAGAAATTTGTTTTTTGTCTAATTTGAGGGTCACGATGAACGTGTTGCATTTTCCCCCAAAAAAAACAAAAAAAAAAAAAAAAAAAAAAAAAAGTTTACCTTTTTGGAAATTTTGTCTGCTTTTATCCTCACCCTTTTGGGAATTTTTAGAATATTGGTAACCTTTTATTTTAAAAAACTTTCCCCTCTTTTCTCGTCTTTAATTTTCCCAAATCATCATCATCCATATCCTCAAAATAAATCAAAATTACCTCTTTCCCCCTTTGACCGGGAAAAAAAAAAAAATAAAAAATGAAATGATTGAATATACGGGAATATTTTAAAAAAACCCCCAAATTGATTTTTAAAAAAAGAAGAATGATATAAATTTTAAAAACCCTGAACTCAAATTTTAAAAAGGGAAACAAATATTCTTTCACACCAAACTGACTACTTTTTAATTTTAATATTAGCATAATAAAAACATGGGCCACAAAACATTTTTGATTTTCGAAAAAAAAAGAGCGGGGAAAAAAAAAACATATAAAAATAGATTTAAACCCTTTTACTTCCTGCCCCTTTTTCTTTACCTGAAAAATTTTTTTTGCATGATGGAAAATATATGAATTGGGTTATTTAAAAGGGCCACATAAATTTTTTTTTTTTTTTTATTGAAAAAAAATTTTCCCCAAAAGGGAAGGGAAAAAATTGTAAACCTTCAGGAGTACGAAAACTTTACTCGCACCTAATTTTTTCCATTTTTTTTTCATTACTTTCTATATAAAAATAAATGAAATTAAGGCACTTAATTTTTCATTTATAAGCTTTTGTCCCAAAAAAAATTGTAAATTTTCTCAGGGGGGAAAACAATTTATTGGGGAAAAAATTTCCTTTTTCTGAAAAAAATCAAAGTAAATAGTTTCTTGTATGGGGAAAAAAAAATTTTCTCTTGGGATTATTTGTGGGAAATTCTGGGGAAAGAAAATTCCCTCTTTGATTCCCCAACAAAAAAATGAAGTTCACTTTCATGAAAAACCCACTGATACCTTCCCGGGTGAAACCTGAGGTTTACATGTGCCTTTTTTTCTCAGAAATGTTTGGGGAAAAGTGCCTACATATCCAGTTTAGTCTTTGTCGGGAATAGGCTTAGTTGCCTCCCAGTTTTTCTTGGTAATGTATGCAAAATTTGTTACTTTACCGACGGTTTTCTTTTTTTACCCTATTTTTTCCCCCTTGGCAAAAGAAAAAAGCTGAAATTTTTGAGTTTGAATTCACACAGGGAAAATTTGCCCCTCTTAGGTACCTCTAAGTGGTTTGTTAGTATTTTTTTGAACTGCTATGATTGGGACTCCCTAAAACAAAAAATATCCAAGAGCTATCTGAAAAAAATTCCTAAAACAGATTTACTGGAGAGTATGCCTCTTCAACCCCCATTTGGGGGTCGCTAAACACCCAATATAGGGGAACTGTGGGTGTTTCTTTCTCTGTATAAAATAGTTCCCAGTAAAACCTTGGGGAATTTTTCTTGCCTATTCTTGGGATTCGATTGGGGCCGGGGAGACTGTGGGCAGTTGTTGTTTTTAATTTCCCAACTTTTATCATCAGGAAATTCCTCCCTCAGAAGACGGCTCTGAAAGATGCAAAAACATTTTTTTATAGTAATATTAATATAAAATATCAATAAAACTTTTAAATTAAATGTTTTTTTAAACTCAAAATTTTTTTAAAATTTTAAATTTCGGACATGGCTTTATAAATTTTTCACTTTATTTAAATTTTTCAGCACATGAATAATGTGGAGAGGCTTACGAATATTATTTCGTTTGTACTAAAGTACCTTCCTAAAGGGCTCATGTGGTGAGTAAAACATCTTCCAAACCCATCCCCAAAAATTTCAACAATATTTTTCTTTTTCACTTGAACACCAAAAAAATGAGCATAAAACCTTTGGCCCCATACACTCCCATTCCTGGGAAAAAATTTTCGTGGTGATTTCCCGATCCCCCTGAAAATAATTACTAAAATCATTTTTGTACTGTATGACACCTCATTACAAAATGCCATGTTTCTTATACTAGATTTCAAACCATAAAACAAAAATTTTCTTTAAAAAATTTTAGAAAAAAATATCATGTAAAAAATAAGGAAAACGCAGGGGGGAGATAATTGTTGCCAAAAAAAAACTTGTGTTTATATGGTAAAATAGGATTGCATGTTCCTCATAGGACAATTAGTTTAATTTATTTATTTAGCCTAAAAAATTTTTTTTTATCAAGTATGGATATACTGGTATGAAACATTCAGCTTATAATTTGCTTATTAAACAAAGTAAATATCTCGGGAGTAAATTTCCGGGTTTAGGACCCTGATGGCTCAAAATGTTTATGCAGTCGGTGATGATAAAGCATCCACACCCTGGGTGTTTTCCAGTTTTTTTTAGCTTGATGAAAAAACCAGGGTGAAGCAGAGGTTTCCAGTTCCGTCAATATACTAGGAAAAATAATGTCCTCTTCAGCAAACCCCCTTTCCAAAATCGGGATTTTTTTGCCAAAAAAGGGCCATTTATTTAAAAACGGACAAATTTGTCCTTTTTGGAAGTAAAGGGTTAAAAAATTTTATATATGATATTGCCCCGACTGTTTTTGAATAGCTGTTCAATTTTGCTGGGAAATTTTCCCTTTTTTTTTTTAGATGACAGCATGATTAATTCGTTAAACCTATCAGAGATCTAAAGGGAGATTGGGGGTCATTTATAATTGGTATGTATACAAATAGTTAGGTTTTTAAAGATTGCTTGGGGATGTGTATGTTGGGTTTTTATGTGTGTGTAGTATAATATATATATTATTATAAAATATATATATATTATAAATATATCTATAAAAATATATATATTAAGAGAGAGAGAGAGAGAGAGAGGGAAGAGAGAGAGATAATAGATAGATAGATAGATAGGGTAGATGATAGATAGAGAGATAGATAGAAAATAGAAGATAAATATGGGAAAAATGTATATGCACACACACACAAAAACACACACCCCCACACAACACACACACACACACACACACACACACACAAAACACCCAATTATATTATATTAATATAAAATATAAAATAATATATTAATTTTATATAATAATTTAATATATATATATATATATATATATATAAAATATATCAGCACAGGAAGTATGGAAGATACACCCCCACACACACCCAATTTTATATACATAAAATATATTAAATATATATATAATATATATATAAAATATATATAATTATATAAAATATATATATATAATATATACATTTTAACCCTATTAATTATAATATATATAAAATATATATATTTAAAATATAAAAAAATTAATATATAATATATATTATATATATATTTAGATATATATATAATATATATTTTTAATTTTTTTGGTTTTCTGTGTGTGTGGTGTGGTATGTGTGTTGTGTGGTGTGTGGGGTGTTGTGTGTGTGTGGGGCGGTGTGGTGTTAAGTATATGTATATATTTTGTATAATTTTAAAATTTAAAATATATATTTTAATTTTTTTTTTTTAAAAAAAATATTAAATATATATAAATATTATATAAACACCCTACAAAAATACATGACGTTTGGGAAAATTATATTTTAGTACACTTGCTGGGTCCCACGTTGGGACATCTTGGGGCCATTTTGAGGGAAATAGTAATTTTATTTAATAAAAATTATTAAATAGTAATTTTATAATGAGGCGAAAAAAACCCCAAAGGGTTTTTTGAGGGAAAGAGTTTTGATTTTTCGAAAATAAATGACCCAAAAAGTATATTAGTATTTTTTTTGGGAAAACTAGTAAGCCATTCTACATTCGTTACTTCAAAAAAAGGGATAACATAACATGGCATTAATTATTTATTTAGTGGGATATTTTCAAATGCGATTTCCCAGAATTGTTTGTTTTTCGGGATGGCAAAACCCAAGGGGGGTGAGGCGGGCCTTTCCCCCCCTTTCCAAAAACAGGGAAGTATTTAATTTTTAAAAGGCCAAAATTTTTTGAAATTGAAAATTTTCATGTTGAAAAAAACTATGTTGGCAGCTGTATCAAATTTAAAAATTTTTCAAAAACGCCCGATACCTTTTTAAAGGTTTTCGTAGCAGTTTTCCCTCAGCGAAAAAAATGGGGACCGGGGGTTTTTTGCCTGAGCCAAAAAAAATGAAAAAATAAATAAAAAAATTGCTACATTATATTTTCATAATAGAACATTAGCTGACCGCAAACCGCAGTAGACTACAATAAATATGTAGAATTTTCACTGTGTGGTGTGTGTGTGTGTGTGTGTGTGTGTGTGTTGGGGGTGTGTGTGAAGTCAATATTTGGTGATGAGCAGCTAAAGAGTATCTTTAATAGTTTCGATTATTATCTGAAGTTTTTATCCTGTCCCAAAACCATAATTTCGCTACCATTATTCCGTAAGACGTAGCGTTTCTCTCAGGATTTGCACTCGATCAGCTGAGCGAAAAAAATACACGGTCCTTGTTTCAACTCGAGCTACTACTAGCTGAGGGGCTCCTGGGATGGAAATTTCCCAAATTTACATGCGTTAATTATGTCTTATATCTTATTAAAAAAAAAATATATTCATTCTGATAAAATAGGAATTCAATCTCGCGTTCAACTTTCATCTGACACGTATGTAATTATATTTCCCTTGTATTTATCAGTGCATGGCAAAGCTTTGATACATAATCTTAATAGGTTTACGATAGAAAACCCTTATTTCCGGTGTAAAAAGTCATCTAAACGTTTTTTTATTCATCCTGAACTTGAATAGTTTCAAGAGGAACCATCTAGAAAATAAAAAACACGAAATCGTATACTTGATACGTTTTTACGATAAGGAATTCCTGAATATTCATTTCGCGGCAAGACCTAATATGCTAAACAAGAAAGAAAATATGTTCGATGATATATGACGTCATAATGACAACGGAAATCCGAGGTGAAACGAGGCTGACAAGTTGGCACCTTTCTTTAAGATGGACTCAAGGCAAACTGAAATTGCAAATTTGAGGCCGTATCATTGGGATGAGGGAAAGTAATTTCCCTTCCCGTGAAATACCCAGAGGGCCGGGTATCTCCCGCTCGGGTGGTATATAGGTGAATAAGGTGGGAGGAGAAGGGCACCCTGAACGACCGCCCCGTTCGGGATGCCCCTTCACCAGTGCATCACAACCCATATTAAGCCCAACAGCTCCTACAAAAAAGCCGCACGGTGAAGAAAACGATACATGCAGATGGGATTCCCAGGGAAGTTATCAAAGAAAGGGAACAAACGAATTGCCAACGTTTCCCCAGTTCGCCCAGCATGTGTGGAGAGCGCTCGGGAAACCCCTTTGCTGGAGGGAAAAATAAATGTGAAAAAATTTTTATTTTTTTCCCAAATTTTTGTTCAGGGAGTGCTATTTATACATATAGGCCCTATACGTCATATTTTATTTTCTGATTTTTTTATTATTTTTCAGATGTGAAGACTGTCAAAGAAATGGGGAGGGTAGCCACATGCCAGTAACAAGGGGGGGTGGTTTTATGCGTGATGTTGTGAAACGCCAAAAAAAGAAGGGAGTTCAGTTTCACAAAATTTTTTGAAAGTGTCGGGGAAATTTTCCCCCCCATCAGCACTTGCAACCTCTGCCCTTCCCCAGAAAAACCCATATTCGTGCAGGATACCACCAATACAACGCCAAACATTACAAAAATGGTTCGAGCCCCAAACCGCAGGGAAGTCAGTAACAAAACCCATAAAAAAATGTTTCGGCGATTATTGTCAATGTTTGGGAAAAAGGAAAATGAAAAGAACCCCCAAAAAGCTAACAGATCATGAAAAAGGGAAAAAAAGTGAGGGAAGAGAGGGGACCTTACAAAGACTCATCTCTGTCCCGGGGGTTAGACATGGTTTTTAAAAAACGATAGAGTTATAAAATATGGCTGCCCCGTATTTGCCTTTCTTTTCTCAATTTTTACCATTTTTCTTTTTTCAAATAGATGATAGTAAAAATACCAATTATTTTATAATGTAAAATATAATATATATATAATATATATATTATAATATAATTTTATATATATATATATATATGTATTTTTGTTTTCTTTTTCAATGCTTTTTTGGGATTTTTCCTGATAGTGGTACAAAAAGTACTATAATAAAACTAATATTTTAAATAAAAATTTTAATAACTTTAATTCCCAGCACCAGCACATAACACAGCATTTAGCCCTACTCAAATAGCGTTCGGTTCTAAAGTGATAACAAAGCATATTTTGTTTTTTGAATCAGTTTTAGTATACGAAAAAAAAAATAAGTCAATTTTTATTTCAAAAAAAATATGAAAATAAGATATGAAAAAAATTTTTTTTGTGACAAAAACAAAATATGTCATTTTTATCTACACCTACGCTATCTGTAAGCGGATGGCAGTAACAAACAAAAGTAAAAAAGATTGCTTATATAACAAAAAAAGTAGGCGCCCATTCATTTTAAGGACAGATTTTTTTTCGAGATATTAATCATCGTACAGCACATGTATGGGGGAAAGTTCTGGACTTTTTTAATCGCCCCCCTTTGGGAACCACCCAGCTAGGTTTTTCGAGTTAAAACCCAAATAACTTATTTTTCACTCGGCTTTAGTGTGGGTGCATCTCAGAGAAACGCCCCGACTTTCGGAAAAATAATACGAAAAATCTAGATTTTTTCATAGAAACGAATTAAAATTTCCACACACACTGATAAGCTCTATTATCATTTAAAAACCTACTGCGTTTTGCGTCAAAAGTTTCTGTAATGAAAAATTTCATAGCATGTTTTCGTTTTTTAAACGTATTTTTGGGAAGGGGAAAAGACAAAAAACCC
>NW_023642678.1:0-9683 GCF_015228065.2 Penaeus monodon | reverse complement strand
CCCCACCCGGGGGGGAATAGTCCCCCGTCCCCCGACCTGATGGACTCCCTCTGCTTCCGACGTTGTCCTCCCCTGCCCCGTGTTACCGCGTTGCTCCCCCTCTCTTTTTTTTATACCCCCTCCTTCAAAATTATCATTATATTATTGTTATTTTGTTTTCAAAATTTTACTATTGAAAATTTTTGTCGTTATTACATTTTTTTTTGAAATAGTAAAAATGTATTAGTGTCTTTTAGTTTTTTTTGAATTTTTATTTTCTGTTTTAACTTTATTTTTTATTGTTACAATCACTTTTTTTATTTTAAAGCATTATCTTATTTTTTATTATTATTATCATATATTATTATATATTATTGTTATCCCCTTTTAGTAGTAATATTTTGTAGTAGTAATAGTAGGATATTATTGGTTTTACTGTTATTATCATTGTCATAATCATTACTTATTACTCCTTTTAGTTACTTTTATTATCATCTTATTATAATAAAAAATATCATCACACCCTTTTTTTCATTACTGATAGTATATTATCATTTTAATGCCATTTTTGCTTTACATAAATAATAGTATTGATGACAATTATAATAAGATTTTGGTTCAAGCACATTGCATTTAAAGTACGCAATCAATATTTTATATAATTTTAAATATATGTTCTGTGAACCCTCCGGGCTGTACAGGGTGGGGTTAAGGGGGTCGCGGTTCGCGCCCCCCCCCCCCAACGGAACCGTTGCCGCGGTAGGGGGCTTGAGGCCCAATGTTGGGTGAGCCGGACCAGAGGGTCCCCATACTGGGGGGGTCCCCAGTGGGGATGAAAAAAAGGGTTTCCCGGGGCCCCAAAGGCCTTGAGAGGGGATGGTGCACCCCCCCTGGTTATTCCACCCTGGCCCAGGGGAACTCCCCCCGTGTGTTTCCCGTGCATGGATCCTGTATTCCCAGGAGAAGGAGTCCTGGAGGGAGCAATGCTCCGTTGCCCCCCTGCAGCTAAGGGACACCCTCTTTGCCCTTTTATTTGGAAGGGGTGTCTTGATCAGGCCCGTAATCCCTCAGTGGTAAAATATGGCTAGGAAAGCAGGCACGTTCAGTCAGTAGACAAGGCCCGCGATTTCCCACATACTGTAATTGTGGCTGCATATATTTCCTCAACCCCTGTGGCTGTTGGAGATTTTGACCCCCAACTATAGTTTCCCCCCTCGTGGCCCATGGTGGTGGGGGGGTAAAGGAAAAGGTTTTAAATTGATGAGTACTACAAATTTACAAAGATCTATCTTCCCTGACGCCCACGCAATCCCCACCTTTCCTCGGAAAATCACATGTTGTCACTTTGGAATTTTCCAGTTCAAAGGGGGAAAGAAGGGGAAACGGGTCCCAAAACCCGGTAAAAAGGGAAAATCCTCTCAATCCAAAAAGGAAATTTACCTGGTAAATATGAGATATTTCAATAGTAAGACCTAGTATGAAGACCTTTGAGGGTGTATCAACAGGATCTTGATTTTTTTGAAGACATGGGAAAAATGTTGAGGATGTCAACATGATCCTCGCATGCCCCAGCGAGATGGTAGCCTAATATTAGGTTTCTCCAGATAGAGGAAATATGTGCCCTCCCGGGGCCAAAGTTCAGTTTCCTCAAAAAACCCCTCATTCAGTGTGGGGAATTGTCTTTTCCCCGAGCCCTGGAGGTATTCTGGGAGAAACTGTTAGAGGAACTAGAAAATTTTTTAATGTAGTGGCAGAAAAATTTTTTAAAGAAAAAATTTGAGTTTGGAACATCAACACCAGCTCTTTTCAAGGTTAAAGCATATGTGCCCAACCCATCGGTTTTTCCATGCCGGGGTTAGGGGGCCGGAGCCCTCTTGTTTAAGTGAAAAACGTCCAGGCCCAATTGCTGTTACCATGCAAGAAGCTCACGAAGCTTCTGCAAAGAAAGTAAAAGGAAAAATTTTGAAAAAGAATTTACTGGTAATAAGGAGAAAGGAAAAAAGGGGGGGGTTGTTTTTCCGGGAAAGGGGCCCAAACCCCCCCCAAAAGTTTTTTTGCCCCAAATTGGGGCCCCGGGTTAAAAAGGGATGGGGTAAATTTTTTCCCTTCCCCTGGTTTTGGACTCTCCTCCAAACCAACGGGCCTCCAGTGCCACCACATCCACGGGCTTCCCTTAAAATCCCCCCAAGCAAACTGGCCCCCTTCCCCCCCTTTTTCCCTTTTTTTTTTTTTCCCTTTTTTTTGGACCCCGAAAGGAGAGGAAGGTAAAGGGGCCCAGTGCCCTCCTCCCCAGGGCCCCCTTTGGGGCCCCAGAAGCCCCAAAAAAAGGCTCAGGTCGTCCACCTGCAAAAGGGAAGCGGTGGAAAAAGCCCGGGAAACAACCCCTTTCAAAAGATTCTCCAAAGACCCTTTTAAAGGGCAGCCTAAAGGTGGGGGGCAAATTGCCCCAGGGCTGCCAAAACCAGGGGTTTGGAGAAGGGCCCCTAACAAGGCTCCAGGTTCATGCAAAAGGGGAAGCTGAAACTAAGTTCAGTAACCCAATTGTTTCCAAAGTTTAGGGAAAAGGGAAAACCTATTTTGGGGATTCCCAAATTCAACCCTTAGGGGACTTTGATAATGGGTAGGAGGAAACATCTGGCCCGGGGGTTTTCCCCTTCAATCCCCTGCAAAAACTTTGCAGGTAAAGGTGTGAGAAAGGTTTGACCGAAAATTTTTCATCATTTCTTTCCAATAACCCATAATGTTTTGGGAAGACTCTGGGAGGCCCATCCTTTCTTTTTGGGAATTTTCTTGGGGGCATCACCTGGGGGAACACTTTGGGAACCCTCAGGAGGGCCCTTGGGCCGCTTAAATGTGCATTTTATTATCATCCCCACTTTTTTAAAAAATTTAAACTGGGACATTCTCCAATATAGACTGTCAATTGGCTCCCTTATTACAGATAAATTCATGGGGGGTCGGAAGATTATATGGAAGCGCCCCTTTTCCCCAATACTTTTGCAGGAGGTAAATGGTTTTCCCACCAATGGAGTGCAAGATGGCGACGAACAGGGGAATGGATTTTTTTTTAGATAAACTCAGTATTTCAAGGTCGTAATGTTTTCCAGTTGTTTAAATCTTTTAACATTCACATACAAATTTCCCCACTTGCAGCAGAAGCCCATTCCAAAAAGTAGGGACTTACGCGTGCCACAACTGTCAGAGCAAGAAAAGGATTAAGGCAGTTTTAAAACCCACGCCCCAGCAATGTAACCCTTTAAACCATACAAAAAGACCCAAGCCCGGAGGGGCAAAGGGGGCGCGAACCATGGGACAGAGTTTTTTCCAATTAACTCGGGACCCCTAGCTGGGGATGGGACAAAAGGGGCGTAAGACCTGGAAAAAAACCCCTCACTGTCACCCCCCTGCTTTTAAGAGATGGGATAATCATACAGACAAAAAGATGTTGCTAAGAGCTGCTAAATCCATGGCAGAAATCTCCTTGGAAATTTACACTGCCCAAACTCCACTCTTCGGGCTGAACAGGGAAAGACACGGGTTAGTTCTTCGTAGGGCTGGCGAACTTCCTACAACTTCCCTTTTTGCCAGGAGGGCTCTCTTTCAGTCTGCTGTAAAACTGCCCCAGGAAGTGAAATATTCCAACCAAAAGGGATCTCACTTACCCGAGAGCTTTCCCGAATTCCGTTGGGCCCATTTAATAGGGCTATAGGGAGGGTACAGTGCATCCCAGGAAAAAGGGGTATAAACTTCCTGTCCCCAAAACCCGCAAGGACTTCCAACCAGGAAATTTAAAACCAATTTCTTCACCCGCTGCATCGCAAACTGATAGGAAAATGGTAAATTTCAGGTTTACATGGCTGCTAGAAAAGGAAAAGGCGACCCCCTATCAATATGGTTAGAAGATGGGTCGACCACAGACACCTGTAAAGGAGGAAACTCTATACAGAAATTCCCTTTGCCAGCGACGCAATGTTACAGTTTCTTTGACCCAGAAAAGGCTTACATACATTTGGAAGCATGGCATCTTTGAAGCTGTATGAAAAAGGTTTAAAAGGAGCATTACCTACCTTATTCAAAGTTTTTTGCTAAAGGGAAATTTTAAGTTGGGGGGGAAACAGTTTCTCTAACCGGAAGATCGTGGAAGGGGTCCCAAAGGGGGTCTTAAAGGGAAACCCTTTTGCCATTTTCTATAAATGACATCGTAAAGGTTTTTCCAAGTGCTGCTATGTAATCTGTATGGGATGACTTTACACTGACTGTCAGGAGGAAAACTTCAGGATATGGAAGGGCCCCGCAGGCTGCAATAAAAGGTTGTACGTGGGGAACTATCATGGGGCAAAATTTTCCCAAGTAAGACCATGGTTAATTTCCCCAAACGAGGAAAGGTTCCACCTTCCTTTTTGGGCAAAACCCCCGAAATTTTTCCAAGAGGGTTAAGTATTGGGTCAAATTTTTGACTCAAGGGTTACATGGGGCCACATTAACAGTTAAAGTGAAGGTCAAAAAGGGGTTCTTTTACCTCTATCTTGGGGCAGCCCCACAACGTTCGTGGGCTTACGACGCTTATCGTATAAGCTTGATTAAGTGGGGTTATTCATCTGCAAAATCCCACTGTTCTTAAAATGTTGACTCAGTTCACAATGAAGTTTCAGAATCTGTACTGGGGCTTCAGGTCTTCACCCGTGGAGCCCGTATGTGAAGGGAGAAAAACACCTCTTTTATTAAACCGGGGGCTACTAACCTGATTTTCTACACGAGACTAAAAAGGATTTGGTCTCCTACATCCAGATTGGTTTTAAAACCCCCCCTTTAGGATAGCCGATTCCCAGGGGAGGAGAATGAGGGAAACTTGTGGAAGATCTTATTAAGCTCACCAAGGGTTTTGGCGTTGGAATTCCCCTTTTTGGGGAATGGGGGGAGAGATCCGAAACAAAGTCAGAGAGAATTTTTTTTCAGCACATTTTTTCCTAAAAAAAAGATCAGATGCAATTAAAACAGATGGGTTTAAAGCTGAAAAAAGGGTGGGGTTTTTCGCATGAACAAAGGAAACTGCATTGGGAGTCTTTTTTAGCGCCCCGATCTTTTCTGAGAGTTTCATGCACCTTGCGCAGTTAAGATGACTAGAGATCTACGAACCATTCTTGTATATATTCGACCTTGTGTGCCCCTTTCAAGCAAAACAAGGGGTAAACTCATCACCCAGTAGTGAGGGAGGTTCAAAAATTTGGGTTGCACTGATGTCAACACGTAAAAAGATAACCCTTTTGTTGGTGCCAGCGCATGTTGGTATCAGTGGGAATGAGCGAGCTGATCGAAGCCCCGGCAGCTGTCGCTCCCTTTTTGCTGTTTTCCTCTCCCAACCCCCGACCCGAAACCCGCATAAAGGGGTTGTCTTCGTGAAAAAAATGGAAGAACAATGGAGGCAACCTTAGAAAAAAAACGCGAGAGATTGAGATGACCTTTGGGAGTTTGGGGGACTACATCCATCCCAACCGAAAAGTGTAAGTTGCATTAACAAAACTATGAATCGGGCACACAAGATGGGCAATATGGCTAAAAATCAAGCACTTGTGAGGGATGCCCAAAAACCATTAACGGGCGACAGTAGGGAAAAATGTGCAACATTTTGCAGACCAATACACTGAAAAATGTACTGGGGGAAAATTTGATATAGAGGTTTTTTATTGTTTCCTTAGGGGACTAATTTTCAATAAAAACTAAACATGCCAATATTTAACAATAGTTTTATCACTGGCTAAAATTTTTTACTTTTATTTTAATAATTTATGTTATTTTTTAAATATTATTGATAGATTTTTTAAATTTTAAATATTTTTGTTTTTTTTAAAAAAGGGTTCGCCCCAATGACCTTGGTTGATGCGACAGAAAATTTTAAAAAAACAATAAACAGCCCCGCCCCGGCACAAGAAGTTGCAACTGTCGCCTGGAGGTTACTGCTGTGACGGGGTGAGGCCTAGTTTCACCCGAGTCAGCACCACTGCCCACACGTGAGCGAGTCGGCATTAGTCGACACAGGCCGGGCTCCCCTCATGGGATAGCTGGGGCGAGGCTGGGCTTCGCATACGGATTTATCCTATTTCTGTGTAAATGATTTTTAATTTTTTTTTAAACAACGAACACTAATGACAATTATAGGAGGATTCTAATATGATATTTATGTGAGAGAGAGAGAAAGCGTAAGGTTAAAAATCTGTCCCCTGGTATCTGTAAGGTAAATACTGCTATTGATTGTTCCCATACCTTGTAAATTACTTTTCTCATGTCATACTCTTAGGTAACCTGCTGATTTATCAAAAAAAACTCCTATTTTTGAAGGTAGTCTTAAATTAATAATCAAAATTTATTAGAAAGGCATTTTGGGCCATTGCCTCAGCCTGTGCGAAAAAAATGACAAGGTACAAATCTATATCAGTAATAAATCTTTACAAAGTGTAATGTTAGTTACTGCTGAAATATGAGAAGTGTTACGATCTTGGAAGAGAGAAAAATATTTTTAAAATCTATATCTCAATGATGAAATGCTTATTTTCACAATAATTAATGAAGGTAATGACTACTCTTTCCTGCAATGCGTTTTATGCATTATTTTAATGGTTACATATGACAGTGCATTAAGCATTGCTATTTGGTTTAAAGCCCGGTAGATGAACAGCATGAAATAATATGCGTGTAGTTTGTGGGCTTTCTCTCTCTCTCTCTCTCTCTCTCCTCTTTTCTCTCTCTCTCTTCTTCTTCTTCTCTATCATCTATCTATCTCTGTATCTTTTCTCTCAGAGAAATTATCACCTAGTATCGTTAACATATTAAGATTTTTGCGACTTCTGGCCTCATCCTCTTTAATCGCACCTGCGTTCTGATTTTTCTTCTATACCCCTTTAACCTTCTCTGATTTCCTCCTTTTTTTTCCTTTTTTTTCTTTAGGAATAAAGCAGTACTGGTTTAAAAAACTAAAAGATATTTCTGAACACATATTTTTTTCCATAATTATGAAGAGCATTACACAATTAAATTTTTTCTATACCTGCAAACCCTTTTTTATGTGACACGCAAAAAATCAAAAGACTAGGAAAAGTTTTGCAATAAATAATCTCACTTACAATACAGAAAGGCATTCATTCTATAAGATATTAGCATGTGTGTGCATTCATACAATATAAACGTAAATATATGCATAAATAGAGAAACCACACACGTGCTCGCGCGTAACAAAAAACAAACAGAGAGAAAGACAGCCAAGTAACAGAATGCTATCCTTCCCATTCTGTAGCAATTTCCTCTCCATTTCCCTTTGCCTTTAAGGAAAAAAGACCTTCTGGCCAACGTTATACAATACCCAGTGCAAAAGACCTCCGACCCCGGGAAGAAGATTTACCCGAAGAGCAGGTCCTGAGGCTCACTTTCCTGCACTTCTCCTGATGGACTCGCTGTAGAGGGGGTTTCTCCGTCACCTTCTTCAAGAAAAGGGGCCTCGCTCTTGCCGCACTTGAGGTAGCAAACCCCGTAGACGCAGGGAGGAACCCCGCTCGAATGCTGTGTGAGAGAGAAGAGCTGGATGGAAGGGCGTGGCGGAAGAAAGGGTTGTGGGTTTGATTTTTTATGCTTCAGTTTCGTATTCTTCTTATTCTTCTTGATCGTAGGTTCTGTTTATTAGGGATAGATGTTATATTTAAAAACAGTAAGCAAGTACAATATGACAGCCCTTGTGATTTCAGTCAAATTGCGGTTTGTTTATTGTGCTTCCAAATTACCTCCGGTGCGCAGGGAACGTCTGGAATTACATCGATATATTTGAACTAAAGATTGCACGACAAGAATACCAACATTGCACACACAGCGCACTACTGTTGTTTTGTCGATGTTATGATTGTTCCAGGTTTTGTTTTGCTGTTTTATTTTTAAATTTGTTTTGTTGCTGTTGATATTTGCTATTTTTTGATGTTCGTTGTTTTTCTGTAGTTACTGTTGTTGTTTTGATGCTGTTTTGCTGTTATTGCTTTGATGATAATGTAATTGCTGTTATCATTTCCCGACAGATCGTATATAGGCGATACAATGCAGAGTTACATCACTGTACAACCAGCATATTTATGGTCCCTCTTCGTCTGCGTAATATGACTCTGGTGTGCTCCCTGTTTTCCAAATACTTGAAGTGGTTGTGGCATTTGCCCATCATCACGCACGTCAATAATGCATTGGCCGTGAGAAAGATAATCTGTTGATATAAAGCAGAATTAGTAGTAGTGCTAACTGTTATATCGACTCCCAAAAGGGATTAGACACTACAGGGAAATCCCCTAGATGAACGGGTTAATCGCAAATGGAAAATATATATATATATATATATATAATTTTATATATATATATATATAATATTATATATATTATATATATATATATATCGACTGGGGGTTTGCAGGTCGTCGGGTAATTTTAGGGAAAGGGTTTTTAAAAAATAGGAACTTTTTTTGGCCAATTTTAACAAAAGAGAATTTACAAAGGGCCCGTATGGATTATGGGAAATTTTTAGGGGTAAAAAGTTTTTTCTCAGTAAAAAGGTTATATTAAATAAAAAACCCAGCTTTTTGCAATTCCAATATTTTCGTCGTTTGTAATTAGTAAAAAGTATTAGTGCGTTTAATTTTTTTTTTTTTTTTTTTGCTTCCTCAAAAAAAAATGCTCGAGTAAACTCTAAAGCCATTTCCTGTTTAAAGAATGTATCCCCTTTGTTGTGTAAGGATTTCCTGACTGCCGTATCGAAGAAAAAATCTCAGAACAAAAATAGGACACATACTTGACCTCTGGGATTAATTTGTCCTCTCTTTTTTCTCTTTCTTTTTCACTTTTTCTCTCTCTCTCTCTCCTCTCTCTTTCTCTCTCTCTCTTCTTCTTCTCTCCTCCTCTCTCTCTCTCTCTCTCTTTTTCTCAGGGAAAGATACCCGCTGACCCCATTTGCAGGGGTTTGGTTGACTTAAATCACGGGCAGGTTGCAATCTTATTTGAAAAAAGGGGTTGGTACTGGCGGGATGGAGGTTAAAGAGGCCGGCTTTTCAGAAGTAGCCCCCGGGGAGGGGTAATTTTGGGAAAGGGGGGGGTCAATGGGCGGGCAAAAGGGCATGAGCGCAAAGTGGGCGTTGCAGAGTACAGCGGCCACGCCGCCCCACTCACCCTTGTTTTTTGGAGGGCGTGAATTTAAGGGGTCAACTAAACTAAACCCCTCGGGACCGCCCCACCCCTTTGTCCTAGCAGGGACAAATTTAGCTTGCTAGCTCAGGCAGTCTCTTCTCCAAAGAGCGGCCCCTAATGCCTGACCAGAGCGGTGTGTCGCTGATGGGCTGTGCCCAACCCTTTACGATGCTGGATCCCTACGCTTTTCCCCCTTCGCGTCCCGCGTCGTGCGCCCCTTCCTCGGGCCGGGGGGCGGTATGGTGTTGGGGGTGTATGTGGTCGGTATGTATCCCCCGCGCTGCGCTGACATTTTCTGAACAAAAAACACCTAGGGCAGAGACAGGGAAAACAGGAGGGGGGGGGTGTAAAATAAGGGGCCTATTAAAAATATAATCAAAGTTTCAGCAAATAAAATTTAGATTTTTATATTGAATTTTAAAATTTTTTTTTTTTTTTCAAAAAATTTAAAAGATTAAAATAGGAACATGCTTAGGAGACCTTCAATAGTCGCAAAAGGA
>NW_023642677.1:30000-35186 GCF_015228065.2 Penaeus monodon | reverse complement strand
TTAAAAAAGCAAAGCAATTTCATCTGTGTGTTGTGTGGTGTGTCATGTATGTGATGTTTGTGCCATCATAGGTGTGACGAATTTGGCGGTATGATGACACATATATTTGGCTGTTTTATACTGGGAGGGCTAACCCATGTCCTTCCCAGGGGAGCAGTTGGTAGGTAATCATTGTTGGTGGATCTCAACCACCATCATATCTAAATAGACTCACCTTACCATATTTAGCAATCCGCAGGCGTTCACTACACATCCCGCGCATATGAGCACACACACGGATTTTATATGAATCTATACATATAACTTATATACACTTATATATATATATACCAACCGAAATGGACTAAATTAACCGAAATGTGTTCTATTTCCTTCCGTATATATATAATACATATATATTTACTTATTATATACTTTACCTGTTTCTTTGGGTAGTGTTTTTTCTGTCGATTCCAGACAGTAAATAAACTATTTTCTTGCATAAATAACGGCCTTGTGGCGCAACGGATAACGCGTCTGACTACGGATCAGAAGATTCCAAGTTCAAATCCTGGCAAGGTCGTTTACTTGCTGAGTTGATTCATTTTGAATAGAAATGCACTGATCAAATAGAAATATGTCTTTGTGTGTGTGTGTATAAATAAGTAAACCAATATTGAATTTATATATTCACACACATACACTACTGTAAAGAAGGGGTATTTTGGGACTTATGCACGTAACGGAGAGGGTGGCGCCGAGGCAGGGCGGAGTGACATTCGATAGACCGTGAAGGGTAACGCATATACCAATGAGGACATTCTTCAAAACACATTGCTTCTTACAGGGGATAGGCAAATCAGATTTCATTACAGGCGTGTCAGGAAAATAAGGATGGACCTTGTATCAGTTAAACGTACAAAACAAAGATGAATGCGAGTCGTTTGCATTTTAACCCTGCACAAATAAAGTTACAATATACAGGCACACATATTCTCACTTTCACTTATATATTATATATATATATTAATATATATATATTATATATATATATATATATATATAAAATGTATTAGCTTGCTGGAGGTCACTAACTTGCTGGAGGTGGACTGCCTGCTAGCTAGCCGACTTCGACGACATACCTGCCTGGGGAGTGAAGAGTCGTTTGATGGCGTATAGCCAATTTGAACTTCAAACTACCCCATGGTAAATATCTCAGGTTGGGCACTCCCTAACAAGCTAAAGATATCTGTTCACCCTACTATGCCGAAAACCTTCGTTCCTGCTAACATTATCTTGGTCTTATGAAAAGTATTTTACTTGACATTACACTATATACATACATACATACACACACACACAAACACACACACACACACACAAACCCCACACATATAAATATATATCATATATATATATATATATCATATATATATTTGTATATATCATATATAATACATACATATAATTATTTCATCATATATAATTTTATACATATAATATATATATATATTTATATATATATGTATATATATATATATATATATATATATATATATATATATATATATATATTCATACACGCAAACATACATACCTATCTTGAAGATGAATGGGAGTCGTGTGCAGTACTTCAATATGCAAAGTTAAAAAAAACAGGCAAAAATATATATATATAAATATATATATATATTATATATATATTAATATAGATATAATTCATCTTCACTCACAACATATACATAAAGTCACACACACGCACACATCTATATTTCTGCACCCCAACACATCTATATATTTACACATTATGCACGCACACACACACACACACTCACACATACGAGGTATGTTCAAAAGTGTCCGACTTATTTGTGCGTAAACAAATGAAGCTGTCATTTAGTGCATATGCGTCGACGTTCCTAATTTGTATGCGTAAATTTCTTCTAATCTACAGAAGCTGTCAGTCGAAAGCAAACGGGCAATAAGTGAGTATGAGTAAATGCCGTCGGAGTTTAGTTTTTGACAAAATGACGGAAAAAAATGTTCAACGATACTACATCAAAGTTTGTGTTAAGCTTGGAGATTCCCAGGTAGAAACGGGAAACCCCTAAGATTTCTCAGGTATTCGAGGAAGAAGGAATGGGCAATACGACTGGGAAACACACACATAAAAGAGTGGTACAACTGCTTCAAAGATAGCTGCACATCAGTAGAGAGTGAAGCACGTTCTGGTCGGCCCTCAACGTCCCGAAATGAGATCGCCATAATCAGTTGAAGACCAGAGGTCCTCAGTTGATCAATGGCGATCTCATTTGGGTAACGGATACATATAACCACATATTTTTTTGTCTGTGCATTGCATTTCTGTTCAAAGGTTAAAGAAAGTTAGAATATATAAGGTGATTATGTGTTGGTAGCGCTCGCAAAAATCGTTTCGACCTTGCTAGGACTCGAACCTGGAATCTGATTCGTATTTAGACGCATTATCCCATGCACCAGACCACATACTGTATTAGTATATGAGCATAGATATAAACTTGTTTGTGCATTTGAGGGAAGACAATTTTGGTCAAAATCAACATTTTACTGTTGTGTTCCGAAAGTAGCATGGTAATAATTAGCTTTTGGAACGGAACTGGGGGCTCGATAAAACGACAGATAAGACCTTTTTACATGACAAATTATAGAACGATTCACACACTTGTTATTTTTGCTGATTATACGTACTTATAGATATGTATACATACACACATGCAAAATTTTACTTGATATATACATGTATATGTGTGCATATATGTATATATGAACATATATAAGCATATTTTTGTCTATATTTTAACATATGTTATGTATACACACTTATTCATATATATATACTACATAATTATGCACAGATTTTATCTATACACAATTATATATATTTTATATATATATATATATATATATATATACAGAAATACATACGTACATACATGATACACACACAAACACACACACACACACATCCCCACACAATATATATAAATATATATATATAAATATATATATAGATAGATAGATAGATAGATAGATAGATAGATAGATAGATAGATAGATAAAGATATAGATAGATAGATAGATGACCCCTACTTCTTTGGGCGGCGCATGATTTTGATTGCTCTCTTTTAGCGAAATATTAGTTTTACCCAAAATGCAAGAGTCTTTTCCTTCAAATCCAGACAATAAAATACAAAGTTTTCTTATATAAAGAAACGGATAACGCATCTAACTACGGATCAGAAGATTCCAGGTTCGAATCTTGGCATGTTTGTTTATCGTCACGCACTTGCTGACTTCAATCATTTTGAATTGAAATGCTCTGATCAACTAGGAATGTATCCGTTTGTGGGTATGCATATGAATAAGTAAATCAATATTGAATATATATAAAAGCACACATATGCACAGCTCATGCATGCCATTGCAGTAAATGTGATGAGAACCGAAGTCGCATCTGTTCTAAAGCCAAATGAAAGCCACAAGGAAAGGAAATTTTTGGGACTTCTTGCTTCGTTTTATGCACGTAATGGCAAAAGAGGCAGCGAAGTGGACGGACTAACGCAGATGCCAACGAGATTCTTCAAAACAACAGTGCAGGGGATATGCAAACCAGATTTATTACAGGCGCGTCAGGAAAATTAGAATGGATCTCGCACCAAGTAAAATGCACAGGATGGATACAGAACGAAGATGAATGCGAGTTTTTTTGCAGTTTTAATCCTACAAAGTAAAGTTACAATACACAGGTATATACTCACTTTCCCTAATGTGTGTGTGTGTGTGTGTGTGGATACGTGTGCCATCACCGATGCGGTGTTTGATAAACTTCTTGGCGGCAAGCTGACATGTAGACAAGGGGTGGCTGACCAATGTCCCTTCCGCAGGGAGTAGTTGGTTAGGTAATCACTGTTGGTAGTTTCCAACCAACGATAGAGTCACCCACTAGATTAGACTTACCTAATTAATGTAAATCCACGCACGTGCACACATGAGTGTGTGCATTCATGCACACACATCGCCCGCGCGCGCGCATATATACATATTTATCTATACACATTATATATGTAAATATACATATATAATAAATACACATATACATGTGGTTATATATGTATACATAGATATATAACACATTTATATATATATATATATATATATATATATATATATATATATGAACACAAACATAGTAACGTGTGTAGCAGATGAAAAGGGCAATACCCACAATAAGAAATGAAACAAAACCATATTGGTCACAATTGGTCACGAGTCCCTCTTTAGACGAATAATTAAGCGAAATTGATCAAATTTAACGAAATCGATCTATTTATATTAATCGAAAGAGTTGGAAAGAGTTTGAATCGTTACGATTTTGTTTCATTTCTTATTGGGTGGATGTTTTTTTTTATATGTACATATATATATTTATATATATATAAAATATATATATATTTTAAAATTATATATATATATATTTTTCATATTCATAAAAGCAACCTACATACCTACATCTTAAGGTAGTACTTTTTTTTTACTTGCAATTTTTCAGCAAAATTGGTTTTACCCCAAATTTAAGTATCATTTCCGTCAAATCCAGAAAATAAAACAAATGTTACTCCGCTAAATATGGCCTTGTGGCGCAACGCATAACGCGTCTGACTAGGGATCAGAAGATTCCAGGTTCGAACCCCTGGCAAGGTCGCTTACCGTCAGGCAACATCACTTGCTGAATTAAATATTTTTTGAATTGTTATGCGCTGGTGAGCTAGAAATATGTTTGTTTGTGTATGTATATGGATAAGCAAACCCAAATATTGAACAACATACAAACAACAATAATAAAAATAACAACAAAAATGGTATCAACCAAAAGAACAACCTAAAATGATAACACAGAATTCCAACATGGGAGGAAAGGTCAACCTTTCCCTTCACCAGCTGGCTTGGTAGGACGCGCGCCTGGGTGCAGACCAGCAACTGGCATATCGTAAACACAGGAATTGTGTCGAGAGCATTTGTAGTGGAGGAGGACGTCCTATGCAGGCGGGGTTCTTGTGTATGTTGTCAGGGCATTCCTTGGAAGATGTTGTTTTGGGGAAGGGAAATGGGTGAAAAATGCGTGGGGGGAGAAAGAGGGGGATATGGAAGGGAGAGGGAAGGGAAAGAGA
>NW_023642677.1:22500-25000 GCF_015228065.2 Penaeus monodon | reverse complement strand
GATAATGATTATCATCACTGTCATTGTTATCATTTGCTATTATTACTATTTCTTCTTTTAATTATTAACAGATATTTTGTAATATCAGTGATTCGTATCAATCATCATGTCATTATACTCTTATTGCCTCCATTTTTCGAAAAATTTCCATCACAAAATAAAAAACAAGAAAACAACTTAATCTAGAAGTGGCTTCTTTCTTTGTTTCTTTCGTTTTCCCTTTCTTCTTTGTCCAAACCTTATCTTATCTTTTGAGAATATCATACTGTAATTACTCTCGTCGTCGCCTTCTTCTTCCGCTCCAGGTGGGTTTTCCCTTTCCCCTTTTCTTTATTTTTCCCTTTCTTATTATCTTGCGTTTATCCATTTCTTCTTCTTTCCCTTCTTTCTCCGGTTATTTAATTTCCTTTAATTAACTTAACTGCTCTCCTGTAATGGCACTCGGGAGTGAAAGAAAAAGGAGAGGGAGAGAATGAAAAAGGGAAGAGAAAAAAACGAGAACTGGGGAGGAGAGAGAGAAGAGGGAATGGGAAAGAGAGGGATGACAAAGTGCGGTGTGGGGGGGTAAGATGGAAGTAGCATGCAAAAGGAAGGCGGAAACAGAAGGTAAGATGGGAGGGGGAGACAGAAAGGGAAGAGAAGTGTGGGGTAACAAGGAAGGGGGGGGAAAGGAAGGGGAGGAGGAAGGACACGGTAGAGGGCCTGGAGAAGGAGGGAAGGAGTGAAGGGGAGAACGAGGGGGGAAGGGCTGGGAGAGGGAAGGGAGGAGAGGGGGGAAAAGGGGGGAGGAGGGGGGTCTGGGAGGGGAAGGGAAAGGAGAGAGAGTGACTTAGCCAATGGCCGCGCAGTTCCTCCTCATAATTACTTTATCAAAAAGCACGTTGAAGCACGCGGGGCGCGCCCGCACGCCCGCAACGTCAGCTCGCCCATTATGTGTTATCGTCAACCCGCCACTCATGCTCGTCAGCCCACGTCAGGCTGTCAGGGCGTCAGTCTGTAAATTTCACAGACTTGGTCTTTCGCTTTTTCCCTTGAGTGCATTTTAGGAGAGGTGGGAGGGGAGGGGGAGGGGAGGGGAGGGAGGAGTGCAAGGCATGTAGCATCAGTGCTTGCGTGACCTGGAGTCTGACCAAAGGGGGGGGGAAAAGGGGGTGTGCGGGGGGAAATGAAAGAGAAGGTGAGGGGAGAGGGAGAGAAGAAAGAGCAAAGGGGGAGTGATGAAGCAAAGGGGACAAGCGAGAGCAGGAAGGGGAAAGGAAAAGAAGAGTGATGAAAGGGGGAAGGATAAAAAAAATATATAGATAGATAGAAGATAGATAGATAGATAGATAGATAGGTAGAGAGAGAGAGAAGAGAAATGTAGAAAGAGAGGAGAGTAAGAAGAGATGGAGAAAGGGGGTTTGGAGAGTGATACAGTGGGGTAGATATCACTTATCCAAAATGACCCTGATATAAAAATAACGATAATAATCATGAAAAAAGGGACACAAACCAAGCCATTCATCAAATGCCAAAAACCGCCGTTTATTTCAAACGAAAATCTAAATAGCATTTAAGAAGGGGAAGCCCGTTGTAAGAATCCTTTACATCATGACTCTTTATATCAGGAGGCATCTAATTAATTCCGAGAAAAAAATAAAGAAAACATACGGGAAAAAGAAAAATCCCTAACAAGAGCGAATGGCCTACACGATTAGACCCCACTTATTCTATCTCCCTAAACCCCCTTTTTTTTTTCGACTGAATTCCTTTGATTCCTTCTCCACTAACCTCCACTGCTCCACTAAATTCAATTGCCATTCCTTTTTTTAGATTTCACGCTCTCTTATCTTCTCCTCCATTCAGTGTCTTTTTTATTCCCTCATCAATTCCACCCCTCCCTTTCCTCGTCCTCCACTATATTCTATTAATTCTTCCTCCATTAAATTCCACGTTCCTATCTCCTATTTCACTAAGTTTCATTAATTCCTCTTCCAGTGACTTCTTCAGCACACTTATTTCCTCTTTCACTTAATTCAGTATATGTCTTTTTTTCTCCACATTATTCCACTTCATATTCTTCCACTAGATTCTACTGCCTTTTTTCTCCTCCTCCACTAAATTCTGTTCATTTTTTTCTTCATCAATTTTATTTATTCTCCTTTCACTAACTTTTGCTACCTATTAGTTTAAACGTCCACGCAGTTCCATTTTTCTTTTGTCCCCCTAAATTCCACTTACTTTGTCTCCACTACAGTCCACTCCTATTTTTCTCTCCCTTCACTAAAGTCTATCAATTCTTCCTCCACCGAACTCCACCATCTCCTCTTTCTCCTCCACAATATTAAATTCACTCTAACACAAAGTTCCACGCTCCCATGCATCCCCCTCCCCCTCCCCAGCACTAAAATTTAACCTATTCCCCTCCACCTCATCTACCGGCCTCGTGTCTCGCCGCACCTCCTACACCCCTGATAAAATCTTGACCTTGTCGAAGTTCCACAAAGATGAGCGTAAGTTT
>NW_023642677.1:5000-12500 GCF_015228065.2 Penaeus monodon | reverse complement strand
GGAGGTCACAGTCAGGTATTTTTGTCAGCTCACGCCTGATATATATCTTCTATTTAATTTCTCTGTTGTATGTATTTCTACGAAGACGCATTCAAAACGGTAAAATACATCTCTTGTATTGTGAAGATATTCATTCTCATTCATACCTTGTCTATATATATATATATATATATATATATATACTATATATATATAAAATATATATATATATATTATATATATATATTTATATTTTTCATATGTATTTACCATATGTATATTAACATATATTTTATTCTAAAATATATATATAAAATATATAAAATATTATATATATATATTATAAAATATATATATATCTATATAATATATTTATATGCATATATACTATATAATATTATAAAAATATATATATATATATATATCTATATTATATATATATTTTTATTTACAGAGAGAGAGAGAGAGAAGAGAGAGAGATGAGTATTAACGATAATAATACTGATAAAAAATAATAATGATAATAATAATAAGAATAAGGAAAATAATAATGACATAATAATAATAACAATAATGATAATGATAAAAATAATAATAACAATATTTATAATTATTTTTATTATTATTATTATCAATAATAATAATAATAATAATATTAATATAATAAACAATAATGATATAATAATGATGATAAAATAATAGTAATAATAATAAAATAATGATAATAATAATAATAATAATAATAATAATAGAAATATGAAAATAATAATAGTAATAATAATGAAAAGGAAATTCCCTCCTTGCCACTACCCTTTTCCCCTCCCTTTTTCCTCCCTTCTTTGCCTCCCCCCACCTTCCTCCACCTTCTCCCCTTTCTTCCTTTCTCTCTACCTTGTCTTCTACGCAACACGTTCCCTATTCTTAATCCTCCTCCTCCACTTTCCTTTATCTTCCTCTTCCTTTCCTCCATTCCTTTCCGCCACATTTCTCCATTCTTCCTCTTTCTTCAACAACTTCCTCCCTCCTCCCTCCACCATCTTTCTCCCTCCTCTTTCTTTCGTCATCTCCGCCATCTTCCACCCTCTTCCCTCCTCCCTCCATCCCTTTCATCACCATCTTCCTCCCTCCTCCCTCCTTCCTTTCCTCCACTCCCTCCTCCTCCATCCTCGCTCCCTCATCCCTCCAATCTCCTCCTTCCTCATCTCCAACATCTTCCTCCCTCCTCCTTCCTTCCCCTTCTTTAGATCATCCTCTCACCTCCCTCCTCCCGTTTTCCGCCATCTTCCCCCTTTTCCCCTCCTTCTCTTCCTCCCCTCCGTATCTCCCTTCTCCACTACCTTCCTACCTCTTCCCTCCTTCCCTTCCTCCCTCCACCGTATCTCCCCTTCTCCACTACCTTCCTCCCTCTTCCCTCCTTTCCCCTTCCTCCGTCTTCCTTTCCTCCCCATCTCCACCACCTTCCTCCCCTCCTTCCCCCTCCCCCTCCTGCCGCTCCCTCCTGCCATGTCCTGGGGGGCGACAGGGCACCACGTTTCTCGCCACAATCTCCTTAAGCAAGACGGACGTGAGGACTGTTACGGTGGGGGTGGGGGTGGGGTGGGCGCGGGGATGGGGGTGGGTGGGCCCCGGTAATTAACAGTATTGGGATTTTAATTCTGAAACTTGAAGTGCGATGTATTAGGATCATTATAATTGTAACTATTAAATATTGATTATTAGCATTTTTCATTCGTAGTAGTAGTATCTATTATTATTATTGTAAATATTATTTATTTTATTATTATCATTACATTATTATTATTCTGTACTTTTATCATCACTATAATTTTTATTATTATTTTAGTAGTATAGTAGTTTAAATTTTTATTATAATTATTTTTATTATTTTATTATTATTATTATATTATTATTATTATTATTATTATTACTATCACATCCTCATTATCACCATTATCCCCATTATAATCATTATCATTTTTCCCTTTATTCTGTCATTTCTATTATCATTATTTTGTTGTGTTATTAATAATTTTTATTATTTTATTATTATTATTATTATTTTTATTATTATTATTATTATTATTATTATCATTATTATCATTATTACATTTTATAATTATTGTTATCATTATTACTAATATCAATATTTCTATCATTATTATTATTTTATTATCATTGTTATAATTATCAAAATAATAATAATGAAAATAATTAAATATTGCTTAGTTATTACCACCTTTATCATCACTCTTATCATTGTCATTACTATCATTATTGTTATTGTTATTTTCATTCTTATTCTTATAATAATAATTATTTTACTATTGTTTTGATATTATTCTTACTGTATAATCATTATTATTGTTATTATCATCATTACTATTAGTATTGTTACTGTTATTATTATAATTTTCATTATCGTTACCGTTATGATCTCTATCATTATTGCTACTGTTATCATTATTGTTTTTCCCATTATTACGCTTTTCCTTGTTACTATCAGTTTTAATTTTTAACTTATTTCATCATATCATTATCATTATCATTATCATTATCACTATCATTGTCGTTATCATCATCTTCATCATTATCATCATTATCATCCCCATCAATGCTTATCATTTCATTTTAAGAGCTTTTATCATTCTTACAGTTGGTGCTATGTTAATTTCATCATCAGTGACACCATCACTAAGTTGATTATTGACAATTGCCACTAAACTATGTGTTTAAACATTATCATTGCCATGTCTCTGCTATTACGATGCCTGTGCAGCTACTACAACTACCACAAATGCTATTACAAACGTTATTAATCATCATTATTGTATCAGTTACGTTACGCTTAAATATTTAAAGTGCCTGCAGTCACCCGGGCCCGCAGCATTAACGGGAGCGCATTCGTCCAGGGAATTCCAACTCATTAAATCTCCAACTTTACGCCATCTTTTGTGGAACTTCGACAAGGTCAAGATTTTATCAGGGGTGGTAGGAGGTGCGGCGAGACACGAGGCCGGTAGATGAGGTGGAGGAGGAATAGGTTGAATTTAGTGCTGGGGAGGGGGAGGGGGTGCATGGGACGTGGAACTTTGTGTGTAGAGTGAATTTAATATTGTGGGGGAGAAAGAGGAGATGGTGGAGTTCGGTGGAGGAAGAATTGATAGACTTTAGTGAAGGGAGAGTAAAATAGGAGTGGACTGTATGGAGACAAAGTAAGTGGAATTTAGTGGACGAAGAAAATGGAACTGCGTGGACGATTAACTAAAGGTAGCAAAAGTTAGTGAAAGGAGAATAAATAAAATTTGATGAAGAAAAAAATGAACAGATTTAGTGGAGGAGGAGACAAAGAGCAGTAGAATCTAGTGGAAGAATATGAAGTGGATAATGTGGAGAAAAAAATACATATACTGAATTAAGTGAAGAGGAAATAAGTGTGCTGAAGAAGTCACTGGAAGAGGAATTAATGAAACTTAGTGAAAAAGGAGACTAGGGAACGTGGAAATTTTAAAGGAGGAAGAATTATAGAATATAGTGGAGGACGAGGAAGGGGGCGTGGAAAACTGATGAGGGAAATAAAAGACACTGAATGGAGGAGAAGATAAGAGCGTGAAAAACTAAAAGAGGAATGGCAATTGAATTTAGTGGAGCAGTGGAGGTTAGTGAGAAGGATCATGGAATTCAGTCGAAAAAAACAGGGGTTTAGTGGAGATGAATAAGTGGAGTCTAATCGTGTAGGCCATTCGCTCTTGTTAGGGATTTCTCTTTTTCCTGTATGTTATCTTTATTTTTTTCCTCGGAATTAATTTAGATGCCTCCTGATATAAAGAGTCATGATGTAAAGGATTCTTACAACGGGCTTCCCCTTCTTAAAAGCTATTTAGATTTTTCGTAGAAATAAACGGCGGTTTTGGCATTTGATGAATGGCTTGGTTTGTGTCCTTATTTCTGATTCATTTATCGTTATTTTTATATCAGGGTCATTTTTGGGTAATGATATCTATCCCCACTGTATCACTCTCCACCCTTTCTCCATCTCTCTCTTTCTCTCTCTCTCTTTCTACATTTCTCTCTCTCTCTCTCTACCTATCTATCTATCTATCTATCTATCTATCTATCTATCTATATATTTTTTTTTATCCTTCCCCACCTTTCACTCACTCTTCTTTTCCCTTCCTCTTCCCTGCTCTCGCTTGTCCCTTCGCTTCATCACTCCCCTTCGCTCTTCTCTTCTCTCCCTCTCCCCTCACCCTTTTCTTTCATTTCCCCGCGCACACCCCTTCTCCCCCCCCCCTAGGTCAGACTCCAGGTCACGCAAGCACTGACTGCTACATGCCTTTGCACTCCTCCCCCCTCCCCTCCCCCTCCCCTCCCACCTCTCCCTAAAATGCACTCAAGGAACAAGCGAAAGACCAAGTCTGTGATTGACAGACTGACGCCCTGACAGCCTGACGTGGGCTGACGAGCATGATGGGGGTTGACGATAACACATAATGGGCGAGCTGACGTGGCGGGCTGCGGGCGCGCGCGCGTGCTTCAACGTGCTTTATGATAAAGTACTTATGAGGAGGAACCCGCGCGGCCATTTTTGGGTAAGTCACTCTCTCTCCTTCCTTCCCCTCCCAGACCCTCCCCTCCTCCCCCTTTCCCCTCTCTCCTCCCTTCCCTCTCCCAGCCCTTCCCCCACTCGTTCTCCCCGTCACTCCTTCCCGCCTTCTCCCAGGCCCCTCTACCGTGTCCTTCCTCCTCCCCCTTCCTTTCCCCCCATTCCTTGTTACCCTAAAACTTCTCTTCCCTTTCTCGTCTCCTCCTCCCTCTTACCTTTTGTTTCCGCCTTCCTTTTGGGATGCTACTTCCTATCTTACCCCCCCCACACAACGCACTTTTTCATCCCTCTCTCTTCCCCATTCCCTCTTCTCTCTCTCCTCCCCAGTTCTCGTTTTTTTCTCTTCCCTTTTCACTTCTCTCCCTCTCCTTCTTCTTTCACTCCCGAGTTTCCATTACAGGAGAGCAGTTAAGTTAATTAAAAGGGAAAATTTAAATTTAAACCGGGGAAAGAAGGGAAAGAAGAAGAATGGATAAACGCAGATAATAAGAAAGGGAAAATAAAGAAAGGAGAAGGAAGCCCACCTGGAGCGGAAGAAGAAGCGACGACGAGAGTAATTACAGTATGATATTCTCAAAAGATAAGATAAGGGTTTTGGGACAAAGAAAAAAGAAACGAAAGAAACAAAGAAAGAAGCCACTTCTAGATTAAGTTGTTTTCTTGTTTTTTTTTTTTGTGATGGAAATTTTACGAAAAATGGAGGCAATAAGAGTATAATGACATGATGATTGATACGAATCACTGATATTACAAAATATCTGTTAATAATTAAAAGAAGAAATAGTAATAATAGCAAATGATAACAATGACAGTGATGATAATCTTATCACCCTTATTATCACAATCGTCAGTATTATCACTATCATCACGGTCATCATTAATTGCTATGCGTATCATTTTGTCCTTATCGTGATTAACAACGAAACTAATTACGTTGAAAGTCTTCATGTTTTGAAAACAACGACGGAATATTTTTTAGCGTCGCCAAAATATATTAACCTCTTCTCCCTGAGGCGAGTCTTCGTAGAAGTGCGCGCACACCTACATACGTGCACGCAGACGGACGCAGACGTGTACATATACTTTCATACTTATTATACTCTTGTTATTATTGTCATTGCTGTTTATAATTATTATTCTTATTATTTTCATTGTAGTTGTTTTTATCCTTGTTGTCTATTATTAGAATTATTATCATTATCATAATCATTATTATTACTATTGTCGTTTATTATTGTCATCATTATTACAATCATTATCATTTTATATTGCTATCATATTTTAATACATTATTGTCATTTTCATTATCATCCTTATCATTATCAATATCATATTATTATTATCATCATCATCATCATCACCATCATTATCATTATTATTATTATTATTATCATTGTTAGTATTATTACTATAATAACTAATATTATCATCATTTCTAATAGTAGTAGTGGTATTCGCAGTAAAATAATTGTACTAGTAACTGCAGCAAAAATAGTAATCCAAATTTCAATTTAGATTTTAAAACATTCAATTCTATCAAATTTTAACGGGTATTCTATTTACATTATGTAATAAGATGTTATTTATAGGTTTTCATACAGTGCTTGTTTTCATAAATTTGACAGAACATTAATATCATAAGTGACTAAAATATCGTGCTTGGTTTGATGTAATAATAGTTGTTATTGCAAACCCCGCCATGAGAGTCAACATCCAGTGGAATGTCCTGTGCTGGCCCCAGCCGGATGAGTGGGGAGGGTTGGCAAAAGGAAGGGCATCCGACCGTAAAAGCGCTAACTATAACAATAAACAGATTCGGAACACCGCACCGGCGACCCCGCAGAGGTGCGGGAAGAAAGACCGTAGAAGAAGTAACAGTTGCTGTATATGTACTAGTTGTAGTAGTAGTAATAGTAATGGTATAGTTGTATTATTTTATTATTATCATTACTGGCCTCGTTATCATCATTTTTATTAGTATAATCATATATTGTATTACCTGTAGTAGTGGTAACAGTACTGTCTATTTTTTGGGATTATTACCATTATCATCTTTAATTAATATATTGTTCTTCATTATCGTCATAACCCAAATAAAGCAAATAAATCACATTCCAGGCCACTTTTAGGGGTCTGTATTGTTACGTGAATTGCAATCATACCATTCCCCCTTTCCTCTCCCCAACCCTTACTACGATGTATCCCAACCTACTCCCTTATCCATTCCCTTTGCACTATTCTCCACCGCTGTTCACGCATAATCTTTCGAGACTCCTTTCCCCCCACTATCACCCTACCCCTACGTCCTTGTGACCCGTGCCCCCAGACATTGCATATTACCCAACCCTTACCTTTTCCCGCTCCACCTTTCCCAAGTCGCCTTTATGCTTCTAACAAAACTTCTGTCTCCCAATCCATTATCCATGCCCTCTGCCCCCTGCCCCCGCCCCAACACCAACGCCCCTCGCCTTACACCCTGCACTGTGCCTCCACCGGAACCCCGCTTCACACTCTACTACGTACCCACCATTCACATCCTGACGTTCGAAACAATTTCTCTGTCCCAACCCCACGCTCCACGTTCTGCCCGTCCCTACCCGCTGTTACGATCCACAACGCACGGTCCCGGTCAAACTCGTGTCAAAGGTTTCGAATTCCTTTTCAAAGCCCCAAAAAAGTACATTTCCTTTTGGTTCTGAAAGGGTTCGAAGCTTCATTCAGAAGACTGCTGTGGTTGAATTTCCACCCTCAGCTCTATACTTCACAATCCGCACCCCCACTCTAAAACCCCTCCTTTTCCCCACACTCCACACTCACTCTTCCCTTTTAAACCATCGACCAAAAGATAACCAAATTTACATAAGACGGACTATGGAAAGGCAAAGTACACGGAAACAATACCTTTGCATAAAATTTGC
>NW_023642677.1:0-2500 GCF_015228065.2 Penaeus monodon | reverse complement strand
TCTTAAACCCTTTAGTAACTCTCATACACTTCCCCCCATCTGCATATATATCGCTCTCCAAACTAGCCTCACATTTCCTGTCCACACTCGTTTTCGCCTTCAGATGTCATAACTTACATCAGATATCTTTATTATTCCAAATTCACCCTTCGCTCTGGGGTATGCATTGTCGGGCTTTCCATGGGATTTCTTTCTTCCACTGACTTCAAAACCTCATTTATCACATTATGCTCAGAGGCAACAATGGAGACAAAGTGACAAGGGCTAAAAGTGATATCATTCTCCGTCTTACTCTCTTACTCTCTCTAATTCTTACTCTCATCATCTCTCCCTTCCTTACTCTTTCCTCCTTCAATCCCACGTCCCTTTTTCTCCCTTACTCTCCTTTTCCTTTCTCGTCTCCCTCTCTCTCTCCCTATTCCTCTTCCCCTCCCTCTCTTTCCCAACCCCTTTTTCCCTCTACTTCTCCCCATTCTCTCCCCCCTCTCTTTCCCTTCCCCTCTCCCTTCCATATCCCACTCTTTCTCCCTCACGCCCTTCTTCACCCACTTCTCCCTTTCCCGAAAACAACATCTTCCAAGGAATGGCCCCGACAACATACACAAGAACCCCGCCTGCATAGGACGTCCTCCTCCACTACAAATGCTCTCGACACAATTCCTGTGTTTACGATATGCCAGTTGCTGGTCTGCACCCAGGCGCGCGTCCTACCAAGCCAGCTGGTGAAGGGAAAGGTTGACCTTTCCTCCCCTGTTGGAATTCTGTGTTATCATTTTAGGTTGTTCTTTTTGGTTGATACCATTATTGTTGTTATTATTATTATTGTTGTTTGTATGTGTGTTCAATAAATTTGGGTTTTCTTATCCATATACATACACAAACAAACATATTTCTAGCTCACCAGCGCATAAAAATTCAAACTATTCAATTCAGCAAGTGATGTTGGGCCCGACGGTAAGCGACCTTGCCAGGATTCGAACCTGGAATCTTCTGATCCGTAGTCAGACGCGTTATGCGTTGCGCCACAAGGCATATTTAGCGGAGTAACATTTGTTTTATTTTCTGGATTTGCGGAAATGATACTTACATTTGGGGTAAAACCCCAAAATTTTGCTGAAAAATTGCAAGTAAAAAAAAAGTACTACCTTAAGATGTAGGTATGTATGGTTGCTTGTATGAATATGAATATATATAATATATATATATATATATATATAATATATATATATATAAATATATATATGTACATATAAAAAAAAACATCCACAATAAAAAATGAAAAAAAATCGTAACGTTCAAACTCTTTCCAACTCTTTCGTTAATATAAATAGATCGATTTCGTTAAATTTGATCAATTTCGCTTAATTATTCGTCTAAAGAGGGACTCGTGCCCAAATTGTGACCAATATGGTTTTTTTTCATTTCTTATTGTGGGTATTGCCCTTTTCATCTGCTACACACTTACTATGTTTGTGTTCATATATATATATATTTTATATATATATATATATATAAATATAAATGTTTTTATATATCTATGTATACATATATAACCACATGTATTGTGTATTTATTTATATATGTATATTTACATATATAATGTGTATAGATAAATATGTATATATGCGCGCGCGCGGGCGATGTGTGTGCATGAATGCACACACTCATGTGTGCACGTGCGGGGATTTACATTAATTAGGTAAGTCTAATCTAGTGGGTGACTCTATCGTGGTTTTGGGAAAATACCAAAAGTGATTACCTAACCAAATACTCCCTGCGGGAAAGGGGCATTGTCAGCACCCCTTTCTACATGTCAGCTTGCCGCCAAGAAGTTTATCAAACACCGCATCGGGGATGGCACACGTATCCACACACACACACACACACACATTAGGGAAAGTGAGTATATACCTGTTTTATTGTAACTTTTCTTTGTAGGTTAAAACTGCAAAAACTCGCATCATCTTCGTTCTGTATCCATCCTGTGCATTTTACTTGGTGCAGATCCATTCTAATTTTCCTGACGCGCCTGTAATAAAATCTGGTTTGCATATCCCCTGCACTGTTGTTTTGAAGAATCCGTTGGCATCTGCGTTAGTCCGTCCACTTCGCTGCCTCTTTTGCCATTACGTGCATAAAACAAGCAAGAAGTCCCAAAATTTCCTTTCCTTGTGGCTTTCATTTGGCTTTAGACAGATGCGACTTCGTTCTATCACATTTACTGCAAAGGCATGCATGACTGTGCATATTGTGCTTTTATATTCATTTGTTTACTTATTCATACTACCCCAAACGGAACATTCCTAGTTGATCAAGCATTTCAATTCAAATGATGAAGTCGCAAGTGCGTGACGATAAACAAAATCCAAGTTCGAACCGGGAAACTTTATTTTTACTATCCGTTTTTAATAAATTGATTTTTCGTTATTTGCGGGAAATAATGGGCCCTCCCCCCAAAAAGGGGAAAAAAAAACATTTCTCTATTTATAATAAAATAGAT
>NW_023642676.1:0-9684 GCF_015228065.2 Penaeus monodon | reverse complement strand
AGTAAAATATTTGGAAAAAATAAAAAAAAAAAAAAAAAAAAAAAAAAAAAAAAATTTTTTTTTTTTATTATTATAAATATAAAATATAAAAATTAAATAAATTTTTTTAAAATTATTATAATATATTTTTTTTTTTTTTTTTTTTTTTGGGAAGATTTGGAATTTTCCAAAAGTGCTAAAAAAAAAAGGAAAACCCGGGTCTGGCAAAAGGGAAAAAACCGTGAGACAAGACATCGTACGAGGTACGATCACTGATGATGATGTGTGGAGTGAGCGACCGGCGGGTGCCCCCGGGTCCCCCCTAGTGGTCTGAGAGACGCTGTTCAAGAGAGAGACGGAGGAACCAGGCCGGGTGTCGTTGGGGTTTTTTTTTGTAAGAAAGGGTTTTGTCAGTTATTTTTGTCGATTTTAAAGAAATTTCCTTTTAATATTTTGAATGATTTTAACAGAATTTTAATAAGTTTTAAATGTTTTTTTAACAAAATTTTTAATTTACTGAATAATATTGTAAAATTTAAAAAAAAATAGAAAAATAGAGAATTTTACTTAGTTTTTCAACCCCTCATTATGGGAAATTTATGATTTTAATGTATTAAAAAATTTAATTCATTTGGAAGAGATCTTTTTTTCCCTGTTTTTAATAAAACAGCGGTGGGGGGGCATTATATTTTAATAGAAATCTTAATAAGTTTTATTTATCTAGATTTCGATAGTGGCGGCAGCGGGTTTTCCCATTTTTTTTTGCCCTCTGTTTTTCCACCATTGGATATTTGATGGGAATAATTTTGTAAATTTTGACTCAGGGGGGGTCTTTAAAATTTTCGAAAACCCCCTCGGAGGTAGGCATTAATTTCTCTTGTGGTTTGGTGGCCCCGGGGTGCACCTTTTTTTTTTGTTTCTTAAAGGCCCAATGTCACTGATTCCCTATTCGGTTTTAACATTAATAGTAATTTTTAAAGTTTATAGTAGTATTTTTAAGTTGCCTAAAGTAGAGTACGTAAGAGAATATTTTTACATAAGTTATATATATGACTATATTGAAAATAAGTGAGTTTGCCAATATGATTTTTTATCTTGTTTTTTTTAGCTTAGTAAAATTTCCTATTTGCTTTTTTATTGATAGCTTATAATTTAACGATAATTTTCCCTTACAGAGCTAGCATTACCTTAAGATATCAAAGCATGATTAAGTTTTGTTGTGTTTGTTTCACTGTTTCCCTAAGTAAGTTTTTCACTTTTGATTTTTTTAGTATGCTTTTTATTTGCCCTTTTGGGGTTTGCAACAGTCTAAGGGGTTTTAACTAAAGTATTCCATTTTTTTCATTCGAAATGAAGTGAAGTGAGAATGGGATGCTTGTTTTTGGTATGTAAGGGGTAGGAGAGGGGGGCGAAGAAGCGAGAGGGCTAGGTCAGCATAGTTCCCCACTAGTAGAATAACAACTTTGTTCGCCCGTCGTTGATGCGTCTCTTTAAACGTCAAAACCCCACCGAGTCAGGGCTCCCCACTGTGAGGCGCGTTAGGGGGGATGCCAATGGGGAAAATTTTTCTGGGGGGAAAATTGTCACGCGCCCCTTCCCTTGTGAGCGGGGGTTCCCATTGTTTATTTACCCGAATTTCTTTTTCGCGGGCGATGTGTATTATTTTTTTCATTTTATAATATTTGTTATATATTTTAAAATTAATATTAGGATTAATGGATAGCTCAAGGTATCTTTTTACTGAAAAAATTGTGAAGTTTTGGGTTTCATTTTTAAATTACGTGCCCCAAAATTGTTTTTCCTCAATCTTGAAAAGGGATTTTAAATTTTAGTTAAAGACTCCTGATTAAGGGGCGATGAGCGCGCCCCGCATGCGGTGTTCCCAGTGGTGAGATTTTAGAGAAGTTTTGTTGAATTTGTTTATGCCTTTTTAAAAAGGGCGTGCAAGCCCCAAAGCTTATTTATTTATTTCGAAAGGGCGGGTTTTTAAGACGAGCGTAGTTACTTCAGGGAGGGAAAGCGGAGGAAAAGCGGTGGGTTAGCCAGGGAAAGGAAGAAAAAAAAGCAAAATTTCAGGTGTAAGGAAACCAGGGTGCCCCCGGGGTGGCAGACGAAACTCCCCCAAAAAAGGCAGGGGAAAAAAAAACAGTTATCGATACCCACCCGCTCGATCTCGGATGTAGGTTAAATGGGAGAGGAAAGAATCCTATAAAGGGGTAGAACCCCGCCTTCCCTTTTATAAAGGGGAAATTTCCCTAAGACAAAGGGGCTATGACAAATTTTGATGAAGGTTTAAAGCGGTAAAGTTTAACTCATGAGAGGTAGGGAAGATGATGGAAAGATCCGCCTTGCACTACGAGTTTAGAGGGATGCTTTGGGAAAAATTACGAGGGGTATGCAAGGCTAAGAGCGTTTTAAAAACGGAAACCCTTGGGGACGAGCTCAGGGTGGTTCAGAGCCCAGCTCAGGGGCACCAGAACTGCGTTAGATATGTTTCAGGGCCAGGAGGGGGGGAGGAGTCTTGAAGATTTTTTTAAAAAAGTTGCGAATCGCGGCCAAACAATTAAAAACAAGATAGAAGTTTGCCCTCTGGGGAGAAATGATGGGTTTTGTTTGCCAGGGAACTTCCAGAGGTTTTTTTAGCTGCCCAGGGTGGAAGACGAAGGATTCCCCGAAATTTTTTCCAAGAGTACGGGGTTTGGCAAAACAAAAAAAGTACGATTACGGAGGAGGGGGTAAAGGATGAACTCAAAAAAAAAGGTAGTGGGGGCAATACCCAAGGAAAGGGGAGCAGAGCCCCAAAAAGAAAAGAATTTTGACGGGGGAAAGGAGATAGCGAAATGTTACATTTTACCCCGGAAATGTTAAAAAAAACAGGCGGGGTTTAGAAAGAAACGGGTAAGACGGAGATGAAAGGATAAACATAAATTAAAGAGGAAGTGACAAGGAGATTCTATGAAGGGGTTTACTGAAAAAGGGCGGGCCCACGGGATAAAAAAAGTCATTTTTTGCCGCCCCAAGCAAGCTTAGTGCCATAGGGAAAGGGGTCGTGGCGACTACTAGATATGGGGTATTGCCAAAAGAAGGTCATCCCAGGGATGAGTTTCCTTTTGATAAAAGTTAAGGGGGTCCAGGGACACGCCAAAAGGGGGAAGCAGAGACAAATGTTTTAACGGGGAAATTGGCCTTTTCGCGAGAAATTGCCCCCCCCCCAAAAACCTCTTAAAAAAACTAGTACATAAAAGGGGGGGTTCCAGCCCTTCCAAAGTCCCCCTGATTTGCGGATGGGGCAAGGGGAAATAGTCAAGAAGTAGAGATGAAGATTTTCCCCTGGGGGACAGTAAAGGGGATGCTGTTTTTGATGTTACTGGGGATAAGTGATTACAGCCTTTTTCGACACGGGTGCAGAATTTTCCTTAAAATTTTGAAGTGTGAAAGAGTAGGTATCCCCATAAGCGGGTTGGGAAATCTTTATTGGGGGAGGGGTCTTCCTAAACACAGAGGGGAAGATCTCACTTTTAATGTTAGAAGATAAAGACTTTTTTGTTTTCTTGGTGGTGGATACGGATTTACCATGCCAGATGCCAAGGAAACGATTTTGGGACACACTAGGGTTGTATAACATCAGCCCCACTCCTTGTCCATTTAACGGTCAGGATGTCAGGGTTTAATAGTAATAAAAAATCTGGCCTCCATGGGAACCGTAGGTCTGAAGGGAGCTGGAGGACCAAAAAAGGGGAAAAACTGCGGGGGCCCCTGTGAAATTTCCCCCCTGGGAGAGGGATTTAAAATTTTGTAGGATGTTACTTAAAAGAGGATTCATAGACAAAAACAGGGTTTGATGAGAATATCTTTAGTAAATGCGGGGGTATAGATAAGGATGCCATAGACAAAAAGGGTTATTGATGAGAAATTCTTTTGTAAATGCGGGGCTATAGATAGGATGCCATAGACAATAACGGGGTTTTTGAGAGAATATTACTTTAGTAAAAATGGGGCTATGATGAGGGGCATAGCAATAACAGGGGTTTTTGATGAGAAAATACTTTTGAAATAGGGGGCTATAGATAAGGATGCCCTAGACAAAACAGGGTTTTTTTTTTTTTTTTGAGAATAACTTTTGTAAATGCGGGGATGAGAGGATGCATAGACAATAAAGGTTATTTTTGAGAAAAATTTCTTTGTAAATAGCCGGGGGCCCTTTATGAGGATACCCTAGACAATAAAGGGTTATTGATGGAAAGGATTTCATTTAATAAAGCGGGCTATTTATGAAAGGGACAAGTGAAGTACAGGGCATGTGTTTTTCCAGTTTAGGGTTTTAGTTTATGCAGATTCCCCGTGGGTTTTTGGTTTTAGTCAGGGGCATTTGTATGAATGATTTAATGGATCAAAATGTTATTATTCTCGAAAAGGGTTTTAAAAAAAAGCTTAAAGGAAGGGAAGTCACTCCCATTCCGTCCTCGTAGGCACAGTGTTTCGGATCCATTTAAAAAAAAGGGGAAAGACTTTTGGAAATTTGGGGAGAACGACTGGGGAGAATTATGAAATTTGAGCATTCTCCGGTGAAGCCAGAGGGCAGCAGGTAGATGTGTTAAGAACAATGGGAAAAAAAACTTGAGGGTTTTTAAGGAAATAGACAAAAATTTTAGCGAAATTCAGAAGACACGGGTCTGGGAGACATGGTTTTGGGTTCCAAAGGTTTTTTTTTTTAGATGAGGATCCTTTTCCCATTTAAATGAATACTTCCACGAAATAAGGTTTTGGGTCCCAGTTTACAAGAAACCCAGGTTGATAATGGGAGGGGTAACTAAACATCGATAGATAGTTGCACACCCAATCAGGAATCTGATAAATTAGCAAAAAGAGTATTTAAAGGCGGGGGGCACCACTAGCCGTTAGACACCATTTTTCGGGAGAAGAAAAAGCGAGGGACGGAGAGAATGGATGAAGCTATTGGTGTCATGATGTAGTGGGCACTGATGGGCGGCGGGTTTCAACTATTAGAGAAGATATTTTGGTGTAGTTCGTCCCGGAGAACTACCGGGCCCTTTCCGAGGGGTCGAGGAAAACCCAAAATTTAATTTTGGGGGGGGACGGGAAACAAGTAGGTAGACTTTCGCCAAATTTTATTACCCCGTGTACTCTACCATATTAAAAATTTTAAAAGGGGGGTATCCCCTCATAATTTCCAAAAGAAGAGAATTTTTCACATATTTTTTTCTTTAAATGTAAAACTAAGCCCGGAAGTTCTTTGGGGAAAATTTTATGGTATATCTGACTTTCCTTACCAGGCACCCAAAGGATGCTTTTCCGGTCCAGCTTCCCCAACCATCTTGAACTCTACGGGTTTTTTTCCCTACCCAGATTTTGCTGCTGTCCTTTTTTTCAGAGGCCGGGGGCCTGTTTTGGAAAAAAAGGACCTATTGACTGCAAAGCCCTCAACCGGGAGGAGTGTCGTCGGCCGTGTGCCTCCTGCGACGTGGAAGGTCACTACCTGCATATCCCCGGCCTTTTTGAAGGAGGAAGCGGAAGCTCTGCAGAGATGAGGTCCTGGGTGATCTTTTCCACCTGTTTTCATCCGCGCAGGCGAAGAATGGATTATGTCACTTCCCGAGAAAAAAACTAGTCTTCAACGATAAACCCAAAGGAACATTTAATAAAAATTTTGACAAAGTCCAGGGGGGTCCAAAGATGGGCACTCTAACAGTACCATCTGGTGCGGAGGTCAGCAAACACTTTCTTTTTCCAGCCTTCAACCTCCCGGCACAAACAACATTGGAAGTTACGCCCCAAACTTTGTGGGAAGAAGTACCTCTGAAAGAACTTTAGAAAAGGAAAACATAGAAGAACCCACCTAAAAGAATCGGTACCCAGCCCCTTGCCAACAGAATAGACCTTCGACTCTCCTGGAGCGCTTTGGGTGCGAACATAGTGGAAAAAACAAAATCAAAGAAAGTAAGGGCCTGTGGGTTTCACGTTGTAAAATTTTTATATATTTTTAAAAAATTGTGCGTTAAAAATACGGTGGGCGAAAAAGGGAAAATGCCTCCGTAAGGCAGAAAAAATAGAGAGAATTAAAAAAATTTCCTCCCCCCAAAGGTCACAGAAGAAGAAAAATCGTTTTTTTTTGGGATCGGGTTTGAATAGCTCCAACAGGAGAGTAAGGCTCCTCCTGCCTTCCCAAGCCTACAGGACCCGTGGGGAAGGTGTAGACCCCTTTCCTCCCGTGAGGTTACTGCGTTGCGAAGACTGTGTAGATCCAGTCCCGGGGGGGACAGGCTGTACTGGGGGGGAGGGATATGGGAAATTTGGAATCTTTTCCCCAAATGCTAAAAAAAAAGGAAAATCAGGGTGTGGGCACAAGTGGAAAAACCCCTGATGACAAGACATCGTACGAGGGGCGATACGGGATGATGGTGTGAGTAGCGCGGCGGCTGACCCCGGGCGCCCCTAGTGGTTGAGAGACCTGTTTAAGAGGAGACGGGGAACCATGGCAGGGGTCGTTGGGGTTATTCTGTTTAAACAAGGCTTTCAGTTTTTTGTGATTTTTTAAAGAACATTCCATTTTAATTATATTTAATGATTTTAACAGAATTTTAATATAGATTTAAGATTTTAACAGAATTTTAACTTACTGAATAATATTTTAAAAATTAAAAAAAGTAAAAATAGGAACTTTTACTTGTTTTCTCAATCCCTTTATTATAGGAATTATGATTTTAAGTTATTTAAAAAAATTTAATTCACTTTGGAAGAGACGTTTTTCCCCGTTTTCAAAAAAACAGCGGTGGGGCGGCGATTTATTTTTTAAAAGAAAAAACTTAATAATGCTTTTATTTTTCTAGATTTTTGAAATATATTATAATATATATATATATATATATAATATAATATATAAATATATAACATGCATATTATAATAAAATAATATGCATGTATATATATAAAAATATATAAATTTAAAAATATCGAAATCTAGATAAATAAAAGCATTATTAAGATTTCTATTAAAAATATAATCGCCGCCACCACCGCTGTTTTATTAGAAAACAGGGAAAAACAGATCTCTTCCAAGTGAATTAATTATTTTAATAACATTAAAATCATAATTCCTATAATGAAGGGATTGAGAAAATTAAATAAAAGTTCTCTATATTTTATTACAATATTATTACAGTAAGTTAAAATTCTGTTAAAATACATTCAATCTATATTAAAATTCTGTTAAAATACATTCAATATATATTAAAATGGAATGTTCTTTAAAAAATCGACAAAAATAACTGACAAGCCTTGCTTACCAGAATAACCACCAACGACACCCTGGCCATGGTTCCTCCGTCTCTCTCTTGAACAGCGTCTCTCAGACCACTAGGGGCGACCCGGGGTCAGCCCTGCCGGTCGCTCACTCACACACATCATCATCACGTGATCGTACCTCGTACGATGTCTTGTCATCACGGTTTTTTCCACTTGTGCCCAGCACCCGTGATTTTCCTTTCTTTTTTAGCACTTGTGGAAGATTCCAAATCTTCCATATCCCTCCCCCCTCAGTAACAGCCTGTCCCCAGGACTGGATGCTACACAGTCTTCTAGCACACGCAGTAACCCTGCACGGGAGGCAAACAGGTACTACACCTTGCCCACAGGTGACCTGTAGGCTATCGGAAGGCAGGAGGAGCCTTACATCTCCTGTTGTGAGCTATGTAGCTAACACCGATACCGAAAAAAAAACGATTTTTCTATACTTCTGTGACACTTTGGGGGGAGGATAATATTTAACTTCTCTCTATTTCTTCTGTCACTATACGGACGGCATAGTTCCTTTTCGCCCACCGATATATTTTAACGCACAATCTTTTAAATATATATAAAGTGTTTACAATCGTGAGAACCCACAAGGCCACATTACTATTACATTTAGACTTTGTTTTTTCCACATATGTTCGCACCCAAGAGCGCTCCAGGAGAGTCGAAGCGTCTATTCGTGTTGGCAAGGAGGCTCGGTGACCAGATTCTCTTAGTGTGGGTTCTTCTATGATTTCCTTTTCTAAGAGTTCATTTACATGAGGTACTTCTTGCCAGCGAAGCTTGGGCGTAACTTCCAATGTTGTTTGTGCCAGGGAGGTTGACAGAGCTGGTAAAATGAAAGTGTTTGCTGACACTCCGCAACCAGATGGTACTGTTAGAGTGCCCATCTTAGGACCTCCTGGACTTTGTCACAATTTTATTAAATGTTCCTTGGTTTATGCAGTTGAAGACTAGATTTTCTTCTCGAGGAAGTGACATAATCCATTCTTCGCCTGCGCGGATGACAACAGGTGGAAAAGAGTCATCCAGGACCTCATCTCTGCAGTAGCTTTCCGCTTCCTCCTCGTCGAAAAAGGCCGCGGATATGCAGGTAGTGACCTGTCCACGTCGCAGGAGGGCAGCATCGGCCGGACAGACACTCCATCCCGGTTGAATGGCTTTGCAGTCAATAAGGTCCCTCTTCTCCACAAACAGGTCCCTGGCCTCTGAAACAAGAAGGACAGCAGCAGAAATCTGGGTATGGATAAAAGCCGTAGAGTTCAAGATGGGTCTGGGGAAAGCATGGACCAGGAAAGCATCCATTTGGTGGCCTGGTAAAGGGAAAGTCAGATATACCATCAAATTTCCCAAAGAACTTCCAGGCATTAGTTTTACATTTAAAGAAAAGTAATATGTGTAAATTCTCTTCATTTGGAGGAATTATGAGGGATACCCTTCCTTTATTAACGTATTTAATATGGATAAGAGTACATCAGGGGTAATAAAATTTGGCGAAAGTCTACCTACGTTTGCTTCCCGTAACCCTCCCAAAATTGAATTTTGGTTTTCCTCGACTCCTCGGAGAATAGCCCGGTAGTTCTCCAGGACAGAACTACACAAAAATATCTTCTCTAATAGTTGCAACCGCCGACCCAAGTCAGTGACCACTACATCTATGACACCAATAGCTTCATCCATTCTCTCCAGTGCCCTCGCTATTTCATTCTCCCGAATAATGACAGTGTCTAACAGGCTAGTGGTGACCCCAGCCATTTCAATAGACTCTTTGTGCTAACTTATCAGATTCCATGATTTGGGTGTGCAACATATCTATACGATGATTAGTTACCCCTCCCATTATCAATCCTGGGTTTCTTGTAAACTGGAGGACCCAGAACCTTTATTTCGTGGAAGTATTCATTTGAAATAGGTAAAGGATCCTCATCTAAACTAAAAACCTTTGGGAAATCCAAAACCATGTCTACCAGCACCCGTGCTCTTCTGAATTTCGCTCAAATATTTTGTCTACTTCCTCTAATAACCTACAAGTTTTATTTCCATTGTTCTTAACACATGCTACCTGCTGCCCTCTGGCTTCACCAGGAGACATGTCTACTAATTTCATAAGTTCTCCCACAGTCGTATTCTGCCCAATTTCGACAAGTCTATTCCCCTCGTTTTTAAATGGTATCCGAAAACACATCGTGACACTATCAGAGGACGGAATAGGAGTGACTATGCCTTCCATTAAGCTTATTTTTAAATCCTTTCGAGGAATAAATAACATATTTGATCCATTTAAATCATTCATACTAATGTCCCTGACTAAAACACAAAAAGATCCACACGAATCTGCATCAACTATCAGATCCTCAACTGGAAAAAACATCAGTAGCCTGCTACTATCATTGT
>NW_023642675.1:5000-9685 GCF_015228065.2 Penaeus monodon | reverse complement strand
CCCCCCCTTGGGCCCCCAAAAAGGGAAACGTTCCCCCCTTTTTCCCAGAGGAAGGCCTCCTCCCAGCCCTTCGGGAGTTCCACCCCCAAAAGGGCCGTCACACTCTCTCGCCCACTTGGAACCCCCAACGGACCAAGGGGGAAAATCCTCAAAAAAAGCAGCCCCATGAATCCCCCTCATCGCTCCCCAAATCGATTTTCAGGCACCCCTGTTAATAAAAAGGACTTCTCTGTTCCCAAGGGGTCCCCAAAAGGGTCCGGGATGTCTCTGGGGAAGTGGGGGACAAAAAGTTGGTCGCGATTTCATGGTGACCCCCTGCTACGTTTCTGGTTAAATTTTTTGCTTGTTTGCTTGTTTGAGATTTGGAAGTTCTGGCCCGCCCGGGTTTTCCTTAGGGCCCGGGCCTGTGTCAGCTTTTTTTCTGTCTATTTTTTTCTGACCTCGGGCTTCCCGTGGCGGTGGGATTGCCAGCAGGCGTCCTGTAGCCGTGGTGAAGATTCGCATAATCTCTTACCAGACGAGGGCTGTTTTCTGGGGGGTTTTGTTTTAGGAATTGCTGGTGCACCAAATTCCCCAAGTAGGTGCAGTGTGGCGTTCGGTCGCCGAAAGGCAGCAACCCCTCTCTTCATGTTCTTTTGTTTGTATGATCTGCCATGCACAGTGGTAACCTAGGCGATTCTGGCAGAATACTTGGGGTACCTCGTTGTTTTTTTCAAGAGTCCAGTGGTTCATAGTTTTGGGCATCTGAGTCCCACGGGCCCGAGGGGGAATGTCCGTTTCCTCTCTTGAAGCTGCAGGGGGAAGGGGTTTGGCCCGCCACCGTCATTCCCTCTAAGTAAACTTCGGCTCGAGATTATAGGATTTGGGGCATCCCCCGGGCCGATTTCGGCTATCTTCCAGCATTGCCTCTGATCCCAATGGCGGGGGAACCCCATTTTATGATAATTTCTTACCCTAGAAAGCCCCTTTGGTTATTGTGCCGAGGTTTCGGGAGGTGATGTTTCAGTGGGTGAGCGCGCTGAAGACAGTGAGGCCCCTTTTGGGATTTGTGGTAGACCCGTGTCCTTTTCTCCTGGACGCGTGTTCAGGCCCATGTAGCAATCCCTCTCCCTGTAGGAGGAGGGTTGTTTTTCCCCCATGGATATTGTGATCCCTTTAAAAACCCGGCGCCTGCATGTGGGAAGGGGATCGACCGCCCGTTGTGTAATATGTCAGGCTCCCGGGGGGTGATGGTTGCAATGCCCCCGGGGTTTTCCCCTTTTAGGCTGGGCGTACAATATTCATTCTTTTTGTTTGCCATCTCAGACCGAAAACTCTATGAGGTTTGTCCCCACGCGGAGTTCGACAAAGTCGGGTGTGGGGATCCCCCCCTTTTGGCCCCGTATGGTTCTTTGAGCTGAGGGCGTTTTACCCCCTGGCTGTGGAGACAGCCGGGAGTTGTTTCAAACAGCTCGTTATCTTGTTCTAGGCGTCTGACTATTTTGTTTAGGTTTGTGTTCCGGGGCCTGGAGCCCTTTTGATAAAATTGGGCTGCCGTTAGATCAATTCGTGGGGCCCAAAGGGGAGAAGTTTGTCTCCACTAGGAGGTTTGAGGACCTTCGCCCACCTTGGGGCACCCAGAATGACCCTGGCGGTTCTTTTTTGGACTGTCTCCAATGGGTCTTTTATTTTTCTTGACCCAATCGAGCGAGGGAGGCATATCTACAATGGGCCTGCAGATGTACGTAAAAGTCTTAGTTTTGTCTGGCCCCACGTCTTCCCTCATACTCTCATGACGCAGTCTTGCTTTGGCGTCAAGCGGTACTGGACTCCTGCGGAAGGAGGGGCCCGGGTTACCCTTTCCCCCAAAGGGTACGGGTATTCCTAAACCCCACTCCAAGTCCATTCCCCTGGATTTTCGATTTGTCCCTTTGAACTCTCGTCTCAAGCCAGGGCCTTGGGATTTGGCTGCAAAATTTTTAGCCGTCCTGCCACTCCTCGGATACCAAGTCCAGAAAAACGCGGTTTTGTTTGGCAGTGTGCCCAGGGGAGATGATAGCAAGATTTCTGCATGGGAGATGATCTTGCACCCATGGGGGTTTTATGTTGGGATAAGGACATTAGTGTTTTTTAAAAAGGCGGACTGAGAACCCACCCTGGGGGTTTCCATTTTTAGTGGCTGGCTGTATAGGTGCCCTTGGAATTTGCCCTTGGCTGTTTTTTTCGAAAAGTAGTCACCATCCAAGCCAAGACTTCCCTCTGATTCTTTTTGGTCAGGCTCTCCTAAGGCAAGGGGGATTTTCCAATTCGAAAGCCTTCCAGGTAAGGAAATACTGCCACGATGCGCCCGGGTTTTTATTGTGCTCAAGAGCGGCTATGCTGTGCGCGGCTCTCCCCCCGGCGAACCCGTGGAGGTGTCGTGGGGCTCCCATTTTCCTTTGGGAGCCGGGTTCAGTCCCATCCTCTCGGCAGTCTTGGCCAGACAGTGGGGAGAGAGATGGGGCGGGTATTCCCCCGGCTCCTTTGGTTTAGGGAGGGAACTAGGGTACCCCTTTTCCCAGCCTGGGGTAGGTGGAAGTTTCCCAGGACCTTTTGAGATTTTGCGGAATGCAAGCTCCCTACCCCCCGGGCGGGAGTGAGGGGGGTCGAGATCCCGCACCCCGGGGTGAGTTGGACGGCTTGTGTGCATCTCTTAGTTCCCCTCAAGAAAAAAAAACGTCAGTTATCGGGTTCGGTCCCCTTTTCTCTGATGTGAGCAGCGCTGGTTGTGGCGTTTTTGTCTTGCCCCAGTTCGGTGGGCAGATGTCGCTGCTGTTCTCGAAAGAACCTTTTGCGCCAGTCTGGGGCCCCTCTCCCTGGGCGTGGTGGTGCATTCGGGGTGAGCGGCTGGGGGGCTGTTGCCCCGTTGCCATAGCTTGAGAGGGTGGTACGGTGGTCAAAAGATCACACCATTCCAGCGAGTGGTTTAAACTGAAAAGGTCTTACCAGGAACCCGGCTTCGAGGTACAGATACCGACTGCAACCCCTAGGGAGGTTGACCGATAGATGACTCTTTTTCCCGGGAAAAGGGGGGTCGTAAAACCCACACTACATAGTTTGGCAGTATCTAAAACAATGTTTCTTTTCTTTACAATTTGGGTTTTCACCGTAAATATCCCCCAAAATAACGAAAAATCGAAATATCCAAAAAAACATTTTTTTCTTAATTCCCCAAAATATGAAAAATCTTTACTACGTCACAAAGTTCCCATTTTCTCGTATTCAAAGTATTCTTGTTCTCTCTCTCTCTCTCTCTCTCTCTCTCTCTCTCTCTTATATATATATATTATTTTAAAATATATTATATTATATTATATATATATTTTCCCTCTCTCTTGCGGGGGTGTGTGAGTAAAGTCGATTTTTGGTTAAAATGCGAAATTTACTTTTTTTCTATTTAAAATTAACAAACAGATTCCACTACAAAAATTTCTTAAGAATGAAAACAGTTCTTTACGGTTAAATTTCACAATGCAGTATGCCCCTTCATTGCCGTGCACTATTGGATAAAAAATTCTTTGTCGAAGTAGAAAAAATCGTGGCCACGTGAGGTAAAATTTCGAATGAACTAAAGGTCAGATGGGAAGGCATGCATTTAAAGAACGAAGGTTGGGCAAGTCAGCGTATTAAACTTTTGATTTTGAAATTTTTTCCGTTTTTTATATCTAGAGTTAGAGTTCTATTCTTTTGATTAACGCTTTTTAAATTTTTTAAAAGACCCAAAGAGTATTGTAGTATGCCAAAAACACTCACACACACCCCACACACACACAACACAACACACACCACATATATATATATATATATATATATATATATATATATTATATATATATATATATGTGGTGGTGTTTTGTGTGTGTGTGTGTTGTGGTGTATGGTGTGTAATAATAATAAGTAATAACATCGGGTTTTTTGATTTTCATGAGCCAGAGGCCCGAAAAATATACAAGAAAAAACGATAGAGAGACAAACTATTATAATAAACATATAAACAAACATAACAAAGTAAAATAACAATCAATACAAAAAAACAGAAAACAAAAACCAAGTACAAAATCAGGGGAGCTAGGATTGGACAAGTAAATATGGATAGTGTTTTGTTGATGAGTGGATAGAGTTGGTATGTGCTCCGGGGTAGCGGCGTGCGGGCCCCGAGGGCAACCCGTTTGTTGGCGGCGGTAGGGCCGGCGAGGCGGCGGCGCGTCGGGGGGGAGCGGTCCCGGGGGCGTGGGTGGCTTTCTATTTTAGACCCAAAATGCTGAGTGAGGTTTTAGTATTGAGTGGCGAGGGGGGGAGGCCCAGGGCACCAGGGCGCTGTCATAGCTGGGGTTTGACAGGCCGAGGGAAAGATCTTGGCTGCCCTTTTCTGCACCCTCTAAGTTGTAGAGCTGGGTGGCGGTGAGGGAGGGGGACCGGCGGGGAGACTGGTCAATTTAGGGGGATGAAACCCTTAATTCTGAAGTCCGGGAGTGGAACGCCAAGGGGGACTTAGGCGAGAGCATGTTAAGCCTGTACGAGGGACCTCACGATGTCCTGACGTGCTGGTCCCGGAGAGCTTATCGTCGAGGGACGCCGAGCAGTTGGGAACGGACTACGCGAGCGGATGGTTTTTCCAGCGGAGGAGGGCGAGGGGGGGGGGGTTTTTGGGGGAGAACGAAAAAGGG
>NW_023642675.1:0-2500 GCF_015228065.2 Penaeus monodon | reverse complement strand
GAAGAGAAACCTCAAGTTTTTTTTGCCATGCATGCAGTCTCTGCAGAGGAACCAGCAGCAGGATATATTTAACATTAACGAGCTCCATTGAGGACACCCAGCTTCCAAGCTTCTAATTGTTAAGATGCGACGAGAGCGAATATATTAATAAATACAGATGAGGTCTCAATGATCCAAAGGAAAGTAAAAACTGGGAATATAAAATCAGGTCACAAAGTAAGGTTTAGTCCAGAGCCAATAGACAATGCATAATAATAATATGTATACATTAAAAATATACAAATTTAGCAAACACACACACATACTCATATATATATATGGTGTGTGTGTGTGGTGTGTGTATGTAATATATATACAAATATATACATATGCAATTTTACTTTGGGTTGTATATTTTTATATATATAAACATATATATAAAACCCCACACATTGTTTGTGTGTGTGTGTGTGTGTGTGTTTTAAGGCTTCCAACTTTAATGCAAAAGCTTGAAGTTTTGTCAGGACGCTGAAAGCATTGCCTCGGGCCATGACCAGCCCCAGTCTTTCCTTTAACCACAAAGTTCTTTTGGTTGCGGGATTCTGCTGTTATTTTGCGGCCGATGTCTGCCTACAAAGTGCGAGCGAAGGCCCAAAACACCTAAAAGTTTAGATGGGAAACTTCATAGATGATCGGTTCGTAACGGACTGATATTTATGCCTTTTGACTTTTTCTGTTGCCCCTCCCACGTAAAGCATGTGAGACTATGTTTGTTTGTGCGAAGGTGCATTTTGCAGGTAGCGTCTCAGAGCAAAGCGTTGCCCTGTTTTTAAAGAAGCTGTCATACCGCTGCCACCTTCATGTCAAGTCCAGCAGGTTCCACGAAGGACGGAATCCCCACACTCTGCAGAGCTCTCTTCATAATATCATTGAGAGTAGAGTGTCTGGCTAATCGTCCCGGGACTGATCTTGCATGTCAAAGGGGATGATGCCCGAGGGCGTTCCCTCTGACCTCCACATTTGCATTTATGCGGATGGCATCGTCGGCGTGTGTTCCCATAGAGGGTATGGTGGTTTGCATGGATCCACGCCCCACCTTCGGACGAGCAGAGGCTACGAGCTCTAGACACTTGATCCGCTTCGCCCAGCATGCGGAGACTGTGGGTAGTATGAAATCCCTCGCCATCTGTTTAGATCTCTAGGAAGGGATCAGTCCCTCATCTACTCCGCAATAATCCCTCCAAACACTCACTGCCTCAGGAAAATTGTCATATATAATAATGTGTTTTATATATATAATCAATTTTTTAGTTTGTTTATATATGCAATATAGTATATATATAAGCTAAAATTTTAAACCTTTCACCGTTCAAAGCATCATTGTCCTTTTGATACTGGCATATTTATCTCTACTCTAAAAGGAAACTAATAGGATAGAAAACTACAGAAAACGTTCCATAAAATATATTCGAAAAACATGAGGACCACCTCATACGCCACGCTGTCTCAGGGTATTCGTTTCCGTATCCTCTTGGGCGCCGGCGTTCGGCTCCATCCCTGAGGAGCTACACCGAGACCGATTGGGGCCAACTCGGTCCGCTCGGCTGGGTCGGTCTCCTCTCTCCACCGATGGCCACACGACTGGTTCGTCGTCGTCACAGGAGCGCAAAGCAGGTCCAGCGCCGAGTCCAAAAGGAGATTGACGCCAGTCCTCAAAAGGCTTTCACAAACACTGTCCTCGATGTCCACAAGGTCCGATGGTCCCCCCCCAGACCGACTGGACCAAGACCTCGACTTAGAGACCATAAAACACGTCCATCTCTTCCTCCCCAATCGACGGTCCGCTCCAAGACCCACTGGACCGAGGAACAGTTCCTTATACCAGAGGACAGGGCCTCCTCCCAGTCCTTCGGGAGTGTGGAGGTCCACCCCCAAAGGCTCGTCACAGCTCTCTCGATCCACTTCGGAATCCACACGGAGGTCAAGGTGAATCCTCAAAAAACAGCTCCACGAATCCCCCTCATCGCTCCCAAAGCACGTCATCTAACTGGCAGTACTAAAACATACGATTCCATTTCCTTCGACAAACTGGTTTCATCGTAAATATCCAAAAACGCAAATCGAGAATATCCAAACATGACGTATTTTTTAAATTTTCCAAATATGTAAAATCATTTTTAAGGTACCACAAAGTTCCCCAATTTCTCGTATTTTATATTCTTTCTCTCTCTTCTTCTCTCTCTCCTCTCTCTCTCTCCTTCTCTCCTCTCGCTCTTCCCTCTTTCTCTCTCTCTCTTCTCTCTCTCTCTCTCTCTCTAAATATATTATATATATATATATATATATATATATATATATATATTTTAAAATATAAAATATATCCCTTCCTCTGAGCGGGGTGGATAAGTTGATTTTGGTTAAAATGTGTTATACATTTTTTCTATATTGCATACACTATTCCAGCCTTCTTTGCAGTTCTCTTTAATGGTAATAACTTAATCTTGCCCTTTAGACATGAAAA
>NW_023642673.1:0-2500 GCF_015228065.2 Penaeus monodon | reverse complement strand
GTTCCCCCAAAATCTATTTTTTGATCAGCAATTCGCGTGCATGTTGGTCAGGTTTTTGATCCAAATCCCGGACACCATCTTTTCCCGGAGACTTCCATTTGGCATTTTCTTAGTTGTTTTCTGACTTTTCAAACTTTAGGACCCTTCCTGTGAGGTTCCCCTTTTAAATTTATCTTTAACTCAGACAGCCATTCTGCCCTTTGTTTTTCCCCTTTACTGTCCAAATATCACCCCCAAAAACCCTTTTATTCTCACTCTGGTACCTCGTTTTTTTAGCTTTTTCCCCATTTAATTTCCCGTAAAAAAAAAAACGGTCACACTAAAAGTTCGATTTTTTCTGAATGGTTTTAAACTTTGATCGTATCTCTTTAATTTTTTCACTTTTGGCAATCATTCTTGTTTCAATTTTTCAACCACAGTTTTTAAAACCTTTTTATTCACCCGAATTTTTCTTTTTAGTCTCTGCAATTTTTTTATTTTTTTTTGTGGGTGAGTTACCTCTTAAGTCTCTCTTATATGTTACACTTTCCTTTTTCTTTTATACATCTCCAATGCGGCGTTTCCCAAGGATCTTTCTTTGCTCTAAATTCCATCTTTTTTAACCTAGCTGTTCTGCAACCCATACGTTGTGCCCTTATCAATTTATTAGTTTTTTGTGAGTTTTTGGTTTCAATGTGGCGAATCCTTGATTTACTCTATTCATTTCCTCTTAGTTTTGTTCTTATCAACTTTTTTTTAAAGGAAATTTCCCTTTGCGTTTTCTTTCAAAATGATTTTTTTTTGTTTTTCACAGTTACCCTTTGACTTTCAGACAAGAATTTTCTAACACATCATCACTTCGACAACAAAACCTCCATTTTTTGATCATTTTCCCCCCACATTTAATCATCCCCCAAATTTTTTTCCCCAAAATCGCCATCCCCAAAGTTTTTGTTATTTCTCCTCTCACCCTCCTCCCCATCACTATTACTTCCTTTCCTCTCCCACATAACCTTCTTTTTTTATTTCCCAAATCAAATTCTGAAAGCCCCCCGTTCTTTTGATGACCTGGCCCGGGACATTCGTTTCTCAGCGACTCAAAAACCCCCCTCTGTTCCTCCATTTTCTAAAAAATTCTTTGCCTGTACCTCTGTTAGGTTTCCTTTTCATCAAAAGGTTTTTCTTCTGTAAAAAATTCCATAACTACTTATTATTCTTTATTTCCCTTTTTTCTCACAGTAGTAGGATAAAAGACCGGTCTCCGCGTCGAAAGGAGAAAACCTCCGGGGGAGGGACCTTCACTAAAATTCCACCCCCTTCCGCCGTTGTCGGGGTATTTTGATTTGGCATACACTCATAAAGAGGGTTGTGGTGAAAGGTGTCACAACCCCGGTATTTTTATCGTGTACCATCACTAGGGGGGTTGCTATTCAAAGCTAAAGAGTCCCCCCCCCCCATGAGACGACTAGCCCCCCCGGCGCCAACCCCGGGATTCATGGCTCGGGGAATTTTTATTTTATTATTATTATTATTTTTATTATTTTTATTATTTTTATTATTTTTTATTTTTATTACATTTTTATTTTTATTTATTTTTATTATTATTTTTATTATTTTTATTTTTATTATTTTTATGTAATAATAATAATGATAATAAAATTTAATGATAATAAAAATACTGATACGTAATGTAAAGATAATGAAAGATAATTTTAATGGATGATAACAATAAAAATGTAATAAAATAAAAATAATAATAAAATAATAAATTTTTATTATTATTATTTATTTATATTTTATATTATCATTATAATATAAAATAATAGTTTTTTTGTGGGTGATCCCCTTTTTTTTATCTATTCATTATTCAAATATTTTTTTAATTATTTATTTTTTTATTATTTATGTATTTGCTCATTTTTCATTTTTTATTTTTATTATTCCCCTTTTTCTTTTTTACTTATCTTTATTTTTTTATTACTTATTGTTTTTTTATATAGTATTTACTAATTATTTTTTCACAATTTACTCTTTTTTTGTTTATGTACGTAGTCCTTTCGTAAAAAAAAAAAAAAAAAAAAAAATATATTATATATATAATATATATATATATATATTTTTCTTCTTCTTTTTCTTTTTTTTTTTTCTTCGTGTTCTCTTTTTCTTCGTCCCTTCTTCACTTCTTTTTCTTCATCTTTATCTTACTTCATCTTTATCTTTACTTCATCTTTTCCCTTATCTTCATCTTCATCTTGTCTTTATCTTTATCTTCTCTTCATCTTCATCTTCATCTTCATCTTATCTTATCTTCACTCCTTATCTTCATCTTCATCTTCATCTTCATTTCTTCATTTTCATCTTAATTTTTTCATCTTCCCCTTTATTTTTTATCCATTTCATCTTCGTCTTCATTTTTTTCATTTTCCTTCATCTTCCTTCATCTTCATTTTTTTTCATCTTCATCTTCAGCTTTTTCCCCCTCTTTAATTTCATCTTTCTCTTCATCTTCATCTTCCATCTT
>NW_023642672.1:0-9686 GCF_015228065.2 Penaeus monodon | reverse complement strand
TTATCATTTATATCATTTCATATAAACATATTATAATTTTTGCAACTTATAATCACAATAATAATATGATACAATTATTCCATTATTATATAATTATAACATAATTTATCTTATCTAATATCTTATCAAATCATATCATTCTTATTCATATTTGAAAATTTATACATATTATAATATATCATATTCAATTATCATTATTATAATATTGCAGTTATAATTATATTTTCAACTATACTAATAACAACAAATAATAAATACATAATATACATAAACGTTTTAATAATTATTAATCATTTTTTAATTAATATCGTATTACGTAATATTACTGTATAATAATTATTTTGAATTATACTACAGTAAAAATAATAATGATAATAATACAATAATATATTAATAACATATTATACATATAATTATATAATTATATTATATTATTATTTTATTATTACAGTTATAATTATTTTTGGCAATAATACAAAAAATATAAATATAATAATAATAATAATAATAATAATAAACTAATAATAAATAATAATAATAATATAAATAATAATATAATAATAATAATAATAAATATAATTTATATAAATAATATAATAATAAATAATAAAATAATAATAATAATAATAATATAATAATTATATATAATAATAATATATAATATTATGATATTAATAACATCAATGTTATCAAATTCTCTTATTCTCACTTTTATCATCATTATTCATGATTAATAATTTGGTAATTATTATCATTATTACCCTAATAATTGCAAAATCATCAAAGAAATGAAAAAACGTCATTTTGGAGTATACTCTCAAAGGCTTATTTCGCTAGATTTTGCCGCTTTTTCGACTTTTGGGATTGTTTTTCTTTTACCTTTTTTATTATATATGGACACAATTCCTGTTATTATCATCATTATTATCATGATTATCATCAATATTATCATTATCATCATCATTATCATCATTATCATCATTATTCATTATTTCATCATTATTGCAATTATTATCATCATTATTGCAATTATTCATTATTATTCATTATTGCATTATAATATATATTTTCACTATACTAATACAACACATATAATATGAAATAATAATAACATAATAACGTATTATAATATTTTTTATATCTTATTTTAATTAATATCTTATTACTGAATTATTACGTTATAATAATTATTTTACAATTATACTAATAATAATATAATATAATATAAATATATAATTATAATAATATATAATATAATAATGATAATTAATAATAATAATATATAATAATAATAATATGAAATAATATATATCAATGTTATCAATTCTCTTTATTCTATTTTATATCATTTGTCATATTAATAAATTTGGTAATATTATCATTATACCCTAATAATTGCCAAATCTAAAATGAAAAAAACGTCATTTTGGAGTATACTCTAAAGTATTTCGCTAATTTTGCCGCTTTTCGACTTTGGAATTTTTTCTTTACCTTTTTTATTATATATGGAACAATTCTGTTATTACATCATTATTATCATGATTATCATCATTATTATCTTATCATATCATTATATCATATCATCATATATTATCATATTAATTGAATTATTATCATCATATTGCAATTATATCATATTAATTGAAAATTATTGCAGTATATATAAAAGATATATATTAACTAATACTAATACAATACATAATAATATTATAATCAAAATATATACAATATATACATATTTAATAATTATTTATATCATTATTTAATATATTCTTATTACAGTAATTATATTATATAATTATTTCTTAGCAATTATATATAATAATAATTCATAATAATAATAATCAACAATAATATATAATAGTAATTATAATGTATATACTTATATATTATTTATATAATTATTTTATATTATTATTTTATATTATTTATAATATATTATTAATAATTATATAATAATAATATAATAATAATATGATAATATAAATAATAATAATAATAATTAATAATATATATATAATAATAATAATATATATATAATAATATAAATAATATATAATATAAATAATCATAAATTGTATATCAAAATTACTTATTATATCATAATTTATCATATTTGTTCATTTATATATTATGGTATTATTATATATTATTATCTATATATTTCCAAATCATCAAAAATAAAAAAAAACGTCATTTTGGAGTTATCAAAAGGTATATTTCTAGATTTGCCTTTTTCGACTTTTGGGATTATTTTTACTTTTAAATATTTATATATTATATATGAACAATTCTATTATTATTATCATTATTATCATACTTTATCATATTATCATATATCATTCATTAATATTATCATCATATTAATTATACAATTATGCAATTATTGAATTATATTTATTGCAATTATATATCATTATTATTGATAATTAATTCAGTATAATTTATAATTTTAATTATAATAAAACTAATAATATAATAAATATATAATAATATACAATATAACATATTATAATATATTATATCATTATTTAATTAATATCTTATTACGTAATTTATTACTGTATTAATAATTATTGATATATATATTAAAAATAAAAATATAATAATAACAATAATAATTAATAAATATTTATAATTATATATATATTAATAATATATAATAATATAATCATATATTATGATAATAATATTATGTAATTATAATTATTATAATAATATAATAATATAATTAATATAATAATAAATTTATCAAATTCTCTTATTTCACTTTATCATTTTGTCATGATTATACATTCGAAATTATATTTCATTATTACCTAATTCAAATATCGATTTGGAAAAAAAATTTTTCATTTTGAAGTTATTTCTAAAATATATTTCACTAATTTCCGTTTATTCATTTGATTATTATTCTTTACTTTTTATTATATGGAAAATTCCTTATATCATCATTATCATATTATCATCATTTATCATTATCATCATTATATCAATTATTATCATTAATTCATTATGCAATTATTAATTATTGCAATATTATTATTATTATAATTATTGCAGTTTAATTAATTTTAACTATACTAATAACAACTAATAATAATAGTAATAAACTAATAATAAAATAATAACATATATAATTATTATATCATTATTTATAATATCTTATTATAATTATACTTTATATGAATTAGTTTTTAAATTATTTTTACAATATATACAATGTAAAAAAAATAAATATAAAATAATAACATATAAACATATTATTAATATTATTATATATTATTATTATATTATTATTAATATATTTTGTATATAATAAAAGTATAAAATAATATAATAATATATATAATAAATAATAATAATAATATAATAATAATAATAATAATAATAATAATATATAATAATAATATAATAATAATATAATAATATAATAATCAAAATATTACAAATAATCATAATATTAATTATATAATTTATATATACATAATGATAATAATTTGATAATATTAATAATATCAAATGTTATCCAAATTCTTTTATTCGCCCATTTTATCTCAATTTGATGATAAAAATTTGGTATTTTTGATATTACCCAATAATTGCCAACAATCTCAGAGAACAAAAACGCATTTTGAGTTACTCTAGATTATTTCGCTGATTTTGCCGCTTTTGGACTTTTGGGAATTATTTTCTTTTACCTTTTTTATTATAATGGAGACAATCCTTATTATCATCATTATTATCATGATTATCATCAATATTATCATTATCATCATCATTATCATCATTATCATCATTATTGCAAATTATTATCATCCTATGTAATTACTTATCATAATTATTGCAATTATTATCATTATTTATTGCATTGTTGCAGTTATAATATATAATTTTGCAACGATAGCTAATAACAACACAATAATAATGAAATAACAATAATAATCAATAATAACGATAATTATAATAATAATCTTTACATTATTTTAATTAATATCGTTTTACAGGTAATCATTCCTGTTATAATAATTATTTTTGCAATACTTCTACTAGAGAAAATGATAATAATGATAATAATACTAATAATAATATTATAACGATATGATAATAATAATAATAATAATAATGATAATAATGATGATACTAATAATATAATAATAATAATCCTACTAATATAACACTAATACTAATAACAATAATAATATAATAAATATACTATAATAATATAATAATAATATTGTAATAATATAATAATACTGATAATTTGATAATATTAAATCCTCATCAAAGTTATCAAATTCTCTTTATTCTCACTTTTATCTTCATTATTGTCTGATTAATACGATTTGGTATTATTATCATTATTCCCCTAATATTGCCAAAATCATCAGGAGAAATCGCAAACGACGTCTTGTTGGGTTCTCCTCAAAGGCTATATTTCGCTAATTTTGCCGCTTTTCGACTTTTGGGAATTTTTCTTTACCTTTTTTTTTATTAATTATATATGGAGACAATTCCCTGTTTTACATCATTATTATCATGATTATCATCACTATTATCTATTCTCATCTCATCATCATTATTGCAAGTATTATCTTCATTATTGCAATTATTATCATCATTATTGCAATTATTATCATTATTATTGCAATTATTTGCATTATATTATAATTTTGCACTAACTAAGAACAACAACAATAATAATAGAAATAACAATATATAACAATAAACGATTTATAATAATTATCTATATCATTATTTTTACTTAATATCGTTATTACAGTCATTAATTACTGTTATAATATTATTTTTTTTCGCATTATACTACTAGTAAGAATGGTAATATGATAATAATACAATATATAATATTAATAACATATTATAACCATAATAATAAAAATAATGATATAATAATCATAATAATAATAATAAATCTAATATAATATAATAGTATACTAATAATAATAATAATATCTGATAATTTTATAATATTAATAATCATCAAATGTTTTCAATTCTCTTTATTCTCACTTTTAATCCTCATCATTGTCATAGATTAATACGATTTTGTAATTATATCATTTACCCTAATAAATTGCAAAATCATCAGAGAAATCGAAAAAAAAACGTCATTTTGAGTAATACTCCCAAGGCTATATTTCGCTAGATTTTGCCGCTTTTTCGACTTTTGGGAATATATTTTTCTTTTACCTTTTTTTTTTGATTATATATGGAACAATTCCTGTTATTATCATCATTATTATCATGATTACTCAATATTAATCTTATCATTCTATATATACATATATATCTATATATATATATATATATATATTTTTTTTAATAAAAAATATGTGTTGTGTGTTGTTGTGTGTGTGTGTTGTGTGTGTGTGTGGTGTGTTTATAACATACATACACTACACACACCCAGACACACACAAAACACCACACACTCACAAACAAACACACACACACAAACACACACTCACAAACTAACACACTCACAAACTAACACACATACACACGCACACACACACGCACACACGCGCGCGCGCGCGCACACACACACGCACACACACACATATGTGTGTGTGTGTATGCATATATATATATATATATATATATATATATATATATATATCCATTGCATCTATATGTGTGCACACACACACACATACACACACACGCACGCGCGTGCGCATGAGTGTGTCTGCTAGCGCTTAATGTGTTCTATAGTTGAACTGAACATAAATGTTTAGTTATGCAGATAAAACTATAGTGAACCTGAAGTTGTTATTTACATAATTTCAAATGATACTTGTGAATTAAATCTAAGGTGTAAAGGAAAGAACTGCTCAATTTCAAATTTATTTATAAATACACAAAGGCTAATTTGAAAATAAAATAAACAAATACAATTTTCTTATATTAAGCGATATTGCTTCTTTATGATGGATGGATGTTTAAATACTTATGTAATTTCAAATCAGCAAAGGTATTGATCATACTTGTTTAATACGGTTCACTGAACATACCAATACTTTTGCTATGTGGGATTTTTTTTTTTTTTTTTGCAAGTACCTGTTTAAAGTTCCTTTCTCTAAAATTATGGCAATGAAGAGCCTCTGATGTCAAATGTTATCAATTTATCGTACGACATTACAGGAGAACTTATCAGTAAGAAAGTGACGGAAAATCCGATTTAATTATCGTGCACTGTACCTCCATTCTTGTGAATACACTAGATGATTCTGCTATTTTCCGAGGGTTTTCAACCTCATTATTATTAACTTCTAATAAACACCAAACACCTGGACATTCCGCGACAGTACTAGCACTTGATTCATTCACATTTTTGGCCTCAAGCAAAGGGCCAAAATGCAGTTAGCTCACTTGGGAAATTTCAAAAGATTATACATGATTTATAGAAATACTTATGAAGATTGTTTGTACTGGGATAATCTTTGTCGTCTCCCGATTGCAGCTTGGAACACGCACAAGGTTTTCAAGATCATTTAAGTGAACTTCATTGTTAATCATTTCAAAAATGTCATGCTAAGCAAGCTGTCTATATTCAAGTTTCGCTACATGACAGTATATTTTGCCTTTCGCGTCAGCATACCCTTCACTTACAAGTCTAGAAATCTGATTACTTAGAAAAATCGTCTTGATCTGGTGAACCATAGGCATACTTTGGCATAGTATTGTGTTACTTAAGAGGGCATAAGGGTGATTCCTTTCTAACAAAAATTCAGTTGTATCTACAGTAGCATTCTTCAATTATCTAATGCAGCTATCACATCTAGCTAAGGAGCAATTATGACTGTCAAAACTTGAGAAATCAAAGTCCACATGCACAATTATTACCGACAATTAGGGGTTATACGAACTGTTTCGAGATGTAAAGCATCGTACATTTAAAATTCCTTTGTCTTGCTATGTCTAAAGTATGGATTATATACGGATATATTTGAATGTTTTACCGATTTCCTGTTCACTCATATTCACATATCATCTAAGTGCACACCGTATCAATCCCTTTAAAAATGCTTCTTTCACCATGCATAGAAATTACTATTCATTTTAATTTTGATAACATGGAACCTAATACTTGTTTCTATCCGCTTTTTTCAGCTCCATCATTAAAAGAAGCACTTGCGCAACAATTGGGTTAGAATATCCGTAAAGTCCACCATCTTATATACCTTTTGATCATTAAAATTTTATTTGTGGGGATTCAGTGAACAAATAAACACAATCACTCTTCAGTCCTTTAAAAAAATGATGACTTGTGCTGGTAATATTTCCACGTGTATTTACCGACGACTTTTTAAATTCTTGCATTTTGTTTTTGACCGTTCTACCCTTTGCCTGAACTTGCAATCTGTCACTGATATTCTTAGATCGCAAATGCAGCTATCAAAATGTGTATATCACTGAATATTACATATGAAGCATTAATATAGGCTCAGATATCTGGTACATTGATGATATAAGAATTTTTTCTGATATGATTTCACAAGAAAGAGCAACATTTTTTATTAATTCTTAAGCCTTTTTATTACTATCATTTTCTGTAATAAAAATATCAATGCATGATTTGCAAATATATAAAGCGTTTCAGTCATCTTCCATAGTAAAAGGAAACTGAATAAACCAAACTCTTGTTGTGCAGATACTGGTTGAATTTTCTCTTAATTCAGTTCAGAATCCAAGCATGCAAGTATGATCTATAAACTCTGGAAACAAAACAAAACAAAAAAGGTTAATCTAACTGATAGATATATTAAAAAGATTTGACCAGGATTTTCTTAAAGTAAAAAAATCAAAATATGCAAAATAACTTGACGAAGCAAAAAACAAACTTATATAAATATTTAAAGATATAGTTTAAAATCCTGATAACGGTGTTCGTATTAACAGAATATGAGTGTCTTCAAAGCGCAACTTACGGTATGGAGGTGATGTCACAGGATGAATTGGTGTTAGCAGGACCAGTGGCCGTAGTGAAAACACTACACAGTAACAGCTGCACCTTGCATATCACCATCTATATGTATGTATATATATATATATATATATATATATATATATATATATGTATGTGTATGTGTGTGTGTGTGTGTGTGTGTGTGTGTGGTGCGTGTGTGTGTTTGTGCGCGCGCGCATATATGCGCGTATATATACAAAAAAAAAAAAAAAAAAAAAAAATATATATATATATATGCATATATGTAAATATATATATAATATATTATATATATATATAGATATATAATATATATATTATTTACAATATATATATATATATATATATATATATATATATATATATATGCATATATATATACATATATATGACGGTGTGTGTGAGTGAGTGTGTGTGTGTATGTATATGTTTATGTTTGTATACATGTGTGTTTGTGTATGTGTACATATATAGGTATATATGTATATACACACATATATTTATGTGTCTGTTGTATATATATATATATATATATGCATATATATCTATGATATACACACACATACATATATATATATATATATATATATAATATATATTATATATATATAAAATTATATATTTATATGAATATATAAATATATAATATATATATATATATTATGTGTGTGTGTGTGTGTGTGTGTGTGTGTGTGTGTGTGGTGTGTAACATGACCAGACATATTATATATCGGTTAATACGAAAGGACAAAGGCTTTAGAGAGCTTACAAAATTACTCGAGTTACCCTTCAAATCATAACATCCCATTTTCTAGACTTGTCCCTGGTCACTGAAGGAGTCGGAGCGCTTAGTTATTTAAGTAAACCAAACCAACAAGGTATAATGCGTAATAAATAAAGTATTATTTTAAATTCTTTAAGAGTTTTATGAAACACGGCCAAAATCATTACGTATCTACTATTTACACGTCTCAGTATTTGTAATTTGTAATTCAACGAACAAAGATAGACAGTAATACTAGAATAATTATACATTCATTTAATGCTATATTAGTCACAACTAATTTCATGTCAAGGAAAATATTTTAAACTCGTATCCACCTGAAGAGAGACGTGGACATGAGACGTGGAGGGGGGACGCGGAGACGCGCAGACGCAGAGACCAGCTCCATGAGGGAAGGCGTTCGGGACAGAGAGTGTAAGGCTCGCTGTTTATAAATGAGTATGACTCATTTTGTCGAATATTACATTAAGGTGTAGAAGCATAAGGCTTTTCACAGTCCAGGCAGCAAACATAAGGTTCGCTGGAACCTATACGAAGGATCGGAAATCATAATTTTCGGTGAGTTGAAATGATTACTGTATGATTTGATGTTGTAATACTAAATTTCTTTATATTTAAATGTTAAGTATTTGATGGTTATGAACATGTATAATATTTCTATATATTGATATGTTTCTTCTTTGATATAATTGTAACTAATTAATTTGTATGTTTTCTTTTATGTTATTTCTTTGTAATTTCAGTAATCAGTTTCTAAACATTTAGACAAACAAAAGGATGTTTATCTGAATACCGAAACTTTCCAATCAGTAATCCTACGTTCCGTACTATATATATAATATATATATATATATAAATATATATATATATACATATATATGTAGATAGATAGATAGATAAGATAGATAGATATTAGTGTGTGTGTGTTGCGCA
>NW_023642671.1:0-9687 GCF_015228065.2 Penaeus monodon | reverse complement strand
ATATATGTATTTTTAAATATATTATATTATAATATATATATGTATATATATATTTTATAGTTTATATATATTTTGTATATATTGTTTACCAGCCGCCTGTCTCTCTCCCACCAACCCCAAGGCAGGCTAGGCAGACGGCGTGCTATCCACAGGGTCGTGAACCCCGAACACCTCCAAGAGGCACCGAGCCCCACGGGCATCCCAGAAACCACCATGAGGGGAAAACGCCAAGGGCCAGGCGGGGCACGAAAAAACACAAAATGACAGTCTTCCTCTATTTACACAAGTTATTTACCTGTACACTTTTCTATAGGCACAATACAAGGGGAAACACTGCATGCCACACTGCACGATACAGTTTTATAACAGGGCAACAAAAAAGTTTATCAGGTCACAAGGGCACACGAGGTCTTCACAGGAGCAGCACCCAACTGCGTCTCTCGGTTGTTCCTCCGCTCCTCCGCACACAGCCAGCTGCGTCATGTTTGCCCAGGTCCCTTCATGTTAACACATGCCCAGGTCATCCTTTTCATGTTAAAAACATGTTTCGCACAGAACAAAGACCACTGGGGAAGCAATATATATGTGGTGTGTGTGTGGGGTGTATATATTTTATATATAATATATATATATATAAATTATATAATATATATATATGTGTGTGTGTGTGGGGTGTGTGGGTGTGTGTTTTGTTGTGTATGTGTGTAAGATATACATGTATATATGTATACATTATATATATATATATAATTTTATTTTATATATTATATATGTATGGGGGTAATAAATATATATATATAAAATATGCATACATATGTATATTTATACACACACACACACAACACACACACAAAACACACACACACACACACACACACACACACACACAAATATATAATATATATATATATAGATAGATAGATAGATAGATAGATAGATAGATAGATATACACACACACACACACACACACAAAACACCACACACAACACCCACACACACACACATATATATATATATATATAATAAAATATATATATATACATACACACACACACCCCACACACCACACACACACACACACCACACCACACACACACACACACATAAATAATATATATATATATATAATATATATATATATATATGTGGTGTGTGTGGTGTGTGGGTGTGTGTGGTGTGTGTGTGTGGGTTTGTGTGTGGTATAAAATTACATATATATATAATATAGTAATATATATATATATATTAATATAAAATATATACACACACACACATATATAAAATTTCACACAGTGTTACACACAGACACACACACACACACACACACACACACATATTATATATATATATATATATATATATATATATATATATATATATATTATATAACACACACACACACACACACACACACCACACACACACATATATATATATATATATATATATATATATATATGTGTGTGTGTGTGTGTGTGTGTGGGGTGTGTGTGTGTGGGGTGTGTGGTGTGTGTGTGTGGTATATATATAAAATATATATATATATATATATATATATATATATAATAATATATATAGTTAATGTATATTATACGCACACCAAACACCCCACACCCACACACACACACACACCCCACACACACACACACACACACAAACATATATAAAATATAATATATACATATATAATATATATATAATATACGCACACACACACACACACACACACACACACACACACAACACACACACCACACACAATATATAATATATATAATAAATATATATATATAGATAGATAGAAGATAGATGGGAAGAAGATAAACACACCCACACACACACACACACACACACACCCCAAAAACACACCAACACAAAAAGAAAAGAAAAAAGATAGAGAAGAAGAAGAAAGAAAGATAACACACACACACACACACACACACACAAGAGAAATATAAAATAAAATAGAATAAAAGATAAAAAAAAATAAAATATATAGGGTGTGGTGTGGTGTGTGGGGGGAGATAAAATATATATATATAATAAATATAATATATATAGAATGTGTGTGTGGGGGGGGTGGGTGGGGGTGTGGGGGTGGGGGGGGGTGTGGTGGTTGGTGGGAAAATATACATTATAAAAAATATAAAAAAATAATAAAAAACAACACACACATATAATAAATACACACACACCACAGACACACACACACACACCACACCAATAAGAAAGAATATAGAAAAATAGATAAAAAATAATAACACACACACACACAACACACAAAAACCACACACACACCACACACCCCACACACACACAATAATAATATAATATATATAAATATAAATAAATATAAATATAATAAAAAGGGGCTAAACACACCCCACACAACACACACACACACACACAACACAAAACACACACACAAACACTTTAGATAATATATATATTATAATATATAAGATATAATATATAGTATATATATAGAAAATAATATATATATATATATAATATATATAATTTTATAATATATTATATATTATAAGGTAACAATATAATATAGATATATAATAAATAATATAAATGTTATATCTATAGACAACACACAACACACACACACACACCACACCCCACACACACACATATATATAATATAGATATATATATAAATATATAGATATATTATAATATAGTGGGGTTTTTGGGGGGGTGTGGGGTGGTGTGGGTGTGTTACTGTGGGGTGTGGTGTGTGTGTGTGTGTGGTGGGTGTGTGTGTGTGTGGTATGTATATATATATATAATATATATAATATAATATATAATAAATAATATGTATGTATATAGATATACATAACATATATAATATACAATATATATACATATATATAATATATAAAACATATAATACATATTTATATATAATATTATATATAATAATAATATATATAAATAGTGTGTGGTGTTTGTGTGTGTGTGGTGGGTGTGGGTGTGGTGTGTGTGTGTGTGTGGTGTGTGTGGTGGGTGTGTGGTGTGTGTGGGTGTGGGTATGTAACACATTATATATTATATATATATATATAATATATTATATATATTAAAAATAGATATATAATATATATATATAAATATATACTAAATATAATATTATATATATATATAATATATATAAATATTATATATATAAAATATATAATTAAATAATGAATATTATAATATATATAATAGGACTATTTATTATATATAAAATGTATATTAAATATTATATGTAAAATATACAATATAATGTTTTATATATTACATATATTATGATAATAACTATAAAATATGATATATAAAATTATATGTTAATAAAATTTTAATATATATATATATATATATATATTTTATATATATATTATATATATACATATATATATGTATTATATAACATATATATATGTAATTAATATATATGATATATATGTATATATATACATATATAATGAAATATATATATATTGTATAATATATATATGTATATATGTATACATATATTTTACATATATATGTATATATAACATATATATGTATATTAAAACATATATATATAGTATATATACTATATATGTATATATATACATATATATGTATATATATACAATTTTAATATATGTATATATGGTATAAATATATAAAAATAAAATATGAATAAAATATAATTAACAATACATTATACATAAAACATTATACATAAATCCCATTATAAAATATATAAAACCACATATAAATAAAACATATAATACATACACATATATACATACACATATATACATACACCATATATCCCTCACATATATACATACACATAATATACAAAACAACACATATAACATACACATAATACATACATATATATACAACATAATAACATACATATATATACAAACATATATAACATAATATATATAACATACATATATATACATATATATACATAAAACTATATCATTATAATATAACATATATATACATAAAATATACATATTATATGTATATGTATATATATGTATATGTATATATATGTATATGATATATATGTATATGTATAATATGTATATGTAAAAATTTTGTATATGTATATATATGTATATGTATATATATGTATTGTATATATAGTATATGTATATATATGTATATGTATATATATGTATATGTATATAGATGTTATGTTATATATGTATATGTATATATATGATTGTATAAATGTAATGTTATTTTATATGTATATGTATATATATGAAGCGTAACACTCTGGCAGCCGTAACACCGGGCAGCCGTAACACTCTGGGCACCCGTAACACTCGGGGCAGCCGTAACACTCTGGGAAAGCCGTAACCACTCTGGGCAGCCGTAACACTCTGGGCAGCCGAAAACACACTGGGCAGCCGTAAAACACTTGGGCAGCCGTAACACCTTGGGCAGCCGTAACACTCTGGGCAGCCGTAACACTCTGGGGCAGCCGTAACACTCTGGGCAGCCGTAACACTCTGGGCAGCCGTAACACTCTGGGCAGCCGTAACACTCTGGGCAGCCGTAACACTCTGGGCAGCCGTAACACTCTGGGCAGCCGTAACACTCTGGGCAGCCGTAACACTCTGGGCAGCCGTAACACATCTGGGCAGCCGTAACACTCTGGGCAGCCGCTAACACTCTGGGCAGCGTAACACTCTGGGCACCCGTAACACTCGGGGCAGCGTAACACTCTGGGAGCCTTTTAAAACACTCTGGGCAGCCGTAAAAAACGGGGCCAGGCGTAACACAGGGGCAGCCGAAACACTCTGGGCAAGCCGTAACAACTGGGCAGCCGTAACACACTGGGCAGGCGAAAACACACTGGGCAGGCAAAACACTCTGGGCAGCCTTTAAACACACTGGGCCCCCGAAACCACAGGGGGCACCCAAAAAACCACTCTGGGCAGCCGAAACACTTGGGCAGCCGTAACACTTTTGGGGCAGCCGAAAACCACTCGGGGCAGCCGTAACTTTTTGGGCCCAAGCCGTAACACTCTGGGCCGCTAACATCGGGAAAGCCGAAACCACTCTGGGAAAGCCTTTAAACCACTCTGGGCAGCCGTAACCACTCGGGGGCACCCCGTAACCCTCGGGCAGCCTTTAACCCACTCTGGGACCCCGAAAACACACTGGGCCCCAAAACATTTTGGGGGCAGCCGAAAACACACTGGGTAGCTGTAGATAAACCCTTGGGCACAAATTGGAGGCGGGGAAAAAAAAGTTACATTTTTTTTAAAAAAAACTCAAACAAATAGATAATAATTTTTATACGTATTCACAACAACAAAAAAGAACATTAAAAAGGAAACGAATTAAATTTTATAAAAAATTTTCACAGAAATTTAAAATTTATACTATTTACAAAAGGCACAGGGTGGAGATCGGAGGGAAGGGGGCCCCGGCGTACTGGGGTTTCCTCCCCGGGCCCCCGCAAAGAATTTTTCGAAGCAAGTTAGATCGGGGTTTCGGCGGAGGCAAGAAAGGGGCTCAGGGCGCCCCAACCAAAAAACCCAAAAATACGCGCTACTTTACCCCAAACAATGAAAATAACCTCAAGAAAAAGGGAAAATACCCCCGGAAACCCTGGTACATATAATATACATATATATAATGTTTATATCATATTATAAAATTATATCTGTATATAACAATATAATTTTGGTATATATCCCATATATAAAATTATATATATATATATATATTTTTAATATATATAAAATTTTAAAATTATATAAAATGGGTATGTTTTGTGGTGTTGTGTGTTTTGGGTGTGTGGGGTTTTATACATTTTTATATATATACATACCAAAAAATTAAAACTAAATATTTTTAACATAAAATACTTTCCCTTATATAAAATTATATTTTATAAAAATATTTTAAAAATATTAAATATTATATATATAAAAAAAGGAAAAACAAAACCCAGTAACGTGTCCCACAAAGTTTGAAAAGGGAAAACGGGGAAAATGGAAATAAACCGAACGCTTCAAATCCTTTAGGGTTCCTCTTCGGACAATTTGAAACCGATAGGTAAAGGGAGAAAATTTTGGGTTATGGGGGGGAAAAAGGGGAAACACAGACGAAAAAAGGGGGCTAATCAGGCCGGGGAAGGGGTTAAAGGCAAAGGGTTTTTGGGGAAAAGGGGCTTTTCCCAATTTAACGAGGGGGTTAAGACACCCAGGCCCCAGGGACCAGCACTCAAGTTGAAATTGGCCTTTTTCAAAATTAATAGAGTTTCCCAAAAACACTTTTCTTTTTTCTTTTCTTTTTATAAAAAAGGCTTAAGGGGGTCTAAACCTATGTAAAACTTGGGGCAGTCTTTACAAGGTATAGTGTAAATACCGGGAGAAGTCTCAAGAGCACCGCTAGCCGCATTGTGTTTAACTAAAGTATTACGCAACGTATTCGGATATGTGAAGACAATGTCAATGCCAGCGCTTTTAAACATGTGCCGTTTTTCATCGAGGGACGGGTTATACGGAACAATTAATAGATTACTGGCACTATCCCGTTGAGAATTACGGGAATGAGTATAAAATTTCCATCTCGCAGATGAGTGTGCCTGATTTAAGAAGAAACGGGGATATCCTAATTTCGAAAAAGTTTTAAAAATTACATCAAGCTCCCGATCAATAAACTCATTGTCACAAATTCTATATGCCCTAAGAAACATGGACGAGACTACTGACTTTTTAACATATAACGGGTGATTCGAGAAAAAGTGAAGATAATTTGCGGTGTGAGTAGGTTTACGGTAAACCGAAAATTTAAGCGAGCCATTTACATTGAATAAAAGTATGTCGAGAAAAGGTAATTTCCCTGAATCTTCCCATTCTACTTTAAAATTGATTTTCTACTGTGGCTGTTTCCCTTTTCATATAATATATATATATATATATATATATATATATATATATATATATATATATATATATATATATATATATATATAATGTAATATATATATATATATATATATATATATATATATATACATATATATAATATAATATAATATAATATAAAATACATACATATATATACATATATATATATATATATATATATATATATATATATATATATGAAAACATCTGATCACTCGCATTGTGGCACTAATGTCTTTTTTTTATAAATTATTTCTGACCAACAAATAATTTAATCTTGGAGACTGCCCAGCCACTGACTGAGGGAGGGAGCTTTCTAGCCGCACACGTACACACGCATTTGCACTGCTGCACTGACTTCGGTGACTTAAGCATCACATTCCGTCTAAAGTATAGTGTCTTTAGAATAGTAGAAGGAGGAACGACGTGTAGAAGACGAAGAACGCAGACGTCGGGACGTGGAACGTCGTCGTCAAGAGGACGAGGAGCGTCGTCGTCAGGAAGACGAGGAGCGTCGTCGTCAGGAAGACGAGGAACGTCGTCGTAAGGAAGACGAGGATCGTCGTCTTCAGGAGGAAGAGCGTCGCCGCCTCGAAGACGAGCGACGAATACTGAGAGAGGAGCGACGTGCAGAAGAGGAGGCGGCGTGATTTCCTCTCCCTCCACTCCATTAACCAATTACACCCGATCCTCCTTCTGAATGCGTCTTTTCAAACTTTCAAGGAATGGAAACGCAAGTAGGAAGATTATTCTACAATGATCGACGTCCCCACCTTGCCACTCAACAAACAGCTGATCCAGATATGCATGTATCTCTCCCTCGAGACCCAACGTGTTACAGCACAAACTCCATGTCTGCTCGGACGATACAATTCTTCTCAAGTACGTGCTGGACAAATTGGAGACACGTCAGAGCTCAAGTCAACACGGCACAGATGTGAACTCTTCAGTTGTAAGCAAATGACAGGAGAGACATTTAGTGACTTTCATGTCAGGATAAAAAATGCAGCTGAGACAGTCGAAATCTGCAAAGGAAACTGTAAGAACTGTAAGGAGACAACTATAACAAGTTATTATCATGGGAGTACATGATGATGAGTTTGTGGACCATTTCATCACCCTAGCACCCATAGGCTCATGTGGAAAAATGCTATGCATTTGAAGCTGCCCGCAACGCTGCATCAGTAGTCACGACACTTCCCACTGGTAAAAGAGCCACGTCCAGGTACAAAAAGGACAAATTTTCACAAGTCTCAAGTTAGGACAACTGATAAACATGTAATAACTGTGGCCGACTACACAAGACTCAGAAGGGCCCAGCAACCAAGGCGGTCTGTACAGGAGGGAGAGAAAAGGGCACTGGTCCAGAACACTAAGCTGCCCAGCCTTGAATGCCTTTTGTAGAATCTATGGCCAGAATGGACATTATGACCAGTGCTGCCCTGCAAAGAAGCCACATCCTCACAAACAGAGGGGAAACAAAACTCTCCAGGTCAATTCAAGGAAGATGCAAACACACAAGTAATTCCAACAACAGTCAGCACTCCAACCAAATTACGAGAGTAGTCCCCTCTTCACGAGCCATGAGTCAGCCTCCACAACCTGTCAGTGTCATCACTACCTTTGGTGATCTGTCGCAAAAACTGTCACTGCTTCCTGACACTGGTGCAGATATCACCATTATAGGCCTAATCCATTTGCAACACCTTGGTTTGTCAAGACATGATCTCCAGCCACCACCAGTTGCTGAGCAATTCACAGCTGATGGCTCATCAATGGCCCCAGCTCTTGGCTCATGCAATGCACAAATCACTCTCGGATCTAAAACTACGATGACATGGATTGATATGTATGAAGATGTGCTAACCCCATTGCTGTCCTGTCAAGATTGCAAGAAGCTGGCGACCATCTCTAAAGAATTCCCAACCCAAACTGTCAAGGTAACTCACGCAAACACAGTGCATGAAGTTGGTGAGGACACAGGTGTGACACACAACTCAACGCACAAACTGGCAGATACCCCAACCCCTAACATGTCAATACACTTGCCTTTGACCTGCAACACTAGCCCCTTACAATGCTGAACAGCATCTCCAGTATCCTTCTGTGGATACATGCTGTCAGCCGAAGGAATAGATGATGATCCTGAGAAGGTCAAGTCCATATGAGACTTGTATCTCCAGCCAACTTAACACACTTAAGGTTTCCATGGACCTCGTAAACCAATTGGCAGAGTTCTCACCTGAAATATCCAGTACAGCTCAACCTTTACTCCCCTTAATGGGTCCCAAGCGATCATTTGTGTGGACCCCTGATCATGATCAAGCTTTTAAAAAAGTGAAAGAGGCCCTGTCAAGTTCACCTATACTATCATTCAACCCTCATTCCCCACCTTGCAAACAGATGCATCACGACTTCATAGTATAGGGTATGTTCTGCTGCAAGACCATGGACAAGGGCAAATGCATCTCATCCAATGTGGTTCCAGATTTTTAACAGAAACTGAGACTTGATATGCCACTATCAGATTTTAAGCAGTGCTTTGATGATCCATCATATATCACATTGCTAGAGTGTGTGAGAAGAGGATTCCCACCGAACCGGTATTCCTCCACAGCATACTACCCCCTTATTGGAAGTTTAGAGAAGACGTCTACTGTGATGGTGATTTAGTCTACTCTGGAGCTCGTGTCATAGTACCTGCCGTGCCAACCGTACAGTTTGGCTCGCCCCCATGTAGCCACT
>NW_023642670.1:7500-9688 GCF_015228065.2 Penaeus monodon | reverse complement strand
ATTCCTTTTTGGATCAGGCTCTCCTGAATGCAAGAGACTTGCCAATTCGAAAGCCTTCTCCGGGTCAAGGAATACTGCCACAGATGCGCCCGTGTTATTGTGCTCAAGAGCGTGGCTATTCGTGCGCTGTGCTCATGCCCCTGGTGACCCGTGGAGGTGTTCGTGTGGGGCTCCCATTTTCCATTGGAGCCGGTTCAGTACCATCCTCTCGCAGTCTTGGCCAGACAGCTGAGGAGAGAGATGGGGCGGTACTTCCCCGGCTCCTTTGGTTTAGGGATGGGAACTATGGTAGCCCTCTTCCAGCTCTGGGGTAGAGTGGAAGTTTCCCAGGACCTGTTGATGAGTTGCAGGAATGCAAGCTCACCTACCAGTCCCAGGCGGGAGATGATGGGGTACGAGATCCCGTCATCGCCCGGGGCTGAGTTGCGACTGGCTTTGTGTGCATCTCTTAGTTCCCTCAGAGAAAAGATAACGTCTGAGTTATCGGGTTCGGCTGCCCTTTCTCTGATGTGAGCAAGTCTGTCTGGTTGTAGGCGTTCTTGTCTTGCCCTCAGTTCGGCTGGCAGACTGTCGCTGCTCGTTCTCGCAGAGAACTCTTGCGCCAGTCTGTTGGCCTCTGCCTGGGGGTCGTGGTGCGTGCATCTCGGGGCTGAGCGGCTGGTGGCTCGCTTGACCCGTTGCCATAGCTCTGAGAGGGTGGTACGGTGATCGAAAGACTCACACCATTCCAGCCACTTTCCTGCCTCACTCTGCTGGCAGTTTCCTTGGCATCCCTCACCGCCTCCCTTAGAGGGCTAGGTTGTCGGGGGTTCTTTGCCTTCGGAAATGTTTTCGGCACATGTTTACCCTGTGGTTGACCTCCCTAATCTCGTCATTGAAGTACCAGGCGTCCTTGTGACTCCTGGACCCAGGCCGAGTTTTGGGTATGGTCAGTGAGGCTGCCTCATCAATGGCATTTACAAGTCTGGCTTGTAGCACTTCCACATTTTCCTCTGTGTGGGTTCATTGCTTCTCAGACAGCGGGCCAAGGCGCTCTGGAACGCCTGCCAGTTGGCCTTGTCTGTTTTCCATCTTGGATTCGGTCGTGGTATTTCGGCTGGGCCACTATCCATGAGGGTTGTTATAGTGCCATAATGGTCACTAGTGACGGTCTCATCGACACGCCAGCCAATCCTCTCCACCAGAGTCGCAGTGGCCAGGGTGAGGTCTAGGACCCCTCCTCTCACATGCGTTGGCTCCTGGCTGTTGAGGAGAGCGATCTCGGGGAATGTCTCGAGCACGTTGGCTATGTGACGGCCAGCCGCATCCGGTACCCTGCAGGGAGCCAGGATGGGGTGGTGTGCATTGAAGTCTCCCCCTATGATCACTCGGTCGTGTGCTGCGGAAGCACATACCGGCTGATGTCTAAGCTACTACAGTGTGGCCTGCTGTACACGTTGTACAATTTCAGGGGTCCCCCGGCCAGTTGAATCTCGACGGCAAGAGATTCAACATCTTCTCCACAGTGCGGTGCATCGGCTATTGCGGAGCAGGGAATTGTTGCCTTCACCAGGGTCATCAGGCCTCTTTTGCCATCGGAACGTGGCAGCGCGTAGACGTGATACCCTGAGAAGCGAACAGTTTCCGCTGATAATGTCTCCTGGTGGGCGAGAGCGAGTAAGGCTACCGCGGGCCCCCGTCTGCGTAGCGGCGAGGCGGCCGACTCAGCTGAGCGCTTATCTTAACTGACCGCTCTGCAAATACAACCTCTGCTAAGCCTTGTTATCGACAAAGGCTCACGCGCACAAGGCTTGCAATGGATTTGGCCATAGCCATTGCTTCACACAATCAACTTGGAATCCAACATGGCGTCAAGGAGGCCGCGTTACAGGACCTCACAGGTGCCGTATCTCCGGCAATATTTACCCAGCAGAAATAGGCGGGATTAAGCCACACTCTCGCAGCCACACGCGACTCGGCCAGGTCCCGCTCGCTCTCCTATAAATTGACGTCTTGAGCGTGAGCGCGTTTCATATCTATTTAGATACAAACTCGCAAAATGGCACGTACCAAGCAGACTGCACGTAAGTCTACCGGAGGCAAGGCCCCCCGCAAGCAGTTGGCCACCAAGGCAGCACGTAAGTCTGCCCCTGCTACCGGAGGTGTCAAGAAGCCCCATCGTTACAGGCCTGGAACCGTTGCCCTCCGT
>NW_023642670.1:0-5000 GCF_015228065.2 Penaeus monodon | reverse complement strand
GAAGCTCCCCTTGCTTGCTTGCTTGCTTGCTTGAGATTTGCGAAGTTCTGGCTTCGCCCGGGCCTTTCACTTATGGCCCGGCCTGTGTCAGCTTTTTATGGCTGTCTCATTTGTTGGTCTGACACTCGGTGCTTACCGTGGCGGTGGGATTGCCAGCAGGCGCTCCTGTAGCCGTGGTGTAAGCATCTCGCATAATCTCTTTACCAGCACGACGGCTGTGTTCTGTGGGGTTTGTCTTAGGAATTGCGTGTGCACGCAATTCTCCAAGTAGTGTATCAGTGTGGCGTTCGGCTCGCCGCAATGCATGCAACACCTCTCTTCATGTTCTATTGTTTGTATGATCTGCCATGCACAGTGGTAACCTAGGCGCATTCTGTGCAGAATGACTTCGGTACCTCTGTTGTTTATTTCAGAGAGTGCCAGTGGTTCATAGCCTGTGGCATCTGAGTACCAGCTGGCCGAGGGGGAATGTCTCGTTTTCCTCTCTGTGAAGCTGCAGGAGGAAGGAGTTGGCCGTCACCGTACACTTCCTCCTAAGTAAACTTCGGCTCTGATGTATTATCATGGGATTTGGGGGCATACCCCGGCCGATTTCGGCTAATCTGTCAGCAAGCTCATTGCCTCTGATCCCTATATGGCTGGGAACCCAGTTTATGATAATTCTTCTACCCTGAGCAAGCATCCTTTGTGTTATTGTGCCGATGGTTGTCAGGAGGTAGATGTTGTCAGTGGGTGAGCGCTGCTGAAGACAGTCGACGGCTCCTTTGGAGTCTGTGTGTATGACCACGTGACCTTTTCTCCTGGACGCGTGTCTCAGTGCTCCCATGATAGCAACTACCTCTGCCTGTAGCGAGGAGGCGTTGTCTGTTACCCTCATGGATATTGTGGCATCCCCTTGCTGCAAAGCCGGCGCCTGCAGTGTGGGTCAAGGGATCGACCGATCCGTCTGTGTAATATGTCAGGCTCCCCGGAGGGGTGATGGTTGCAATGACCCTCTGGGTTTCTGCCTTTAGGCTAGGCGTGCAATATTCATTCTTTTTGCTTGCCAGTCTCATGACCGAGAACTCTATCGAGGTTTGTGCCCACGGCGGAGCTTCGACAAAGTCAGGGTGTGGGGAGTCCATGCCCTTGGCCAGTAGTGGTTCTTTGAGCTGATGCGTATTAGCACCCTGGCTGTGTGAGACAGCCAGGAGTTGTTTGCAAACAGCTCGTTATCTTGTTCTAGGCGTCTGACTATTTTGTGTCTTAGGCTTGTGTTCCTGGGAGCCTGGATGACCTTTGATAAGAATTGGGCTGCCGTTAGATCAATTCGTGAGGCCAAGGGGAGAAGGTTTGTCTCCACTAGGAGGTTGAGGACCTTCGCCCACCTGGGGCACCCAGAATGACCCTGGCGGCTTCGTTTTGGACTGTCTCCAATCGGTCTTTATATTTTCTCTTGATGCCAATCAGAGCGAGGAGGCATAGTCTACAATGGGCCTGACAGCATGTACGTAGAATGATCTTAGTACTCTGTGTCTGGCCCCTATGCGTCTTCCACTCATTACTCTCATGACAGACAGTCTTGCCTTTGTTCGGTCAAGCAGGTACTGGACCTCCTGGCGGAAGGAGAGGGTCCGGTCTATCCTTACCCCAAGGTACAGGTATTCCTGAACCCACTCCAGGTCCATTCCCTGGATTTTCAGACTTGTGCCTTGAACTCTCTGTCTCAAAGCCATGGCCTTGGATTTGGCTGCAGAGATCTTTAGTCCTGTCCTGCAACACTCCTCGGATACCAAGTCCAGACAACGCTGGGCTTTGTTTAGGCTGTGTGGTCCAGTGGAGATGATAGCAAGATCGTCTGCATAGGAGATGATCTTGCACCCCACTGGGAGGTTTATGTTGAGGATACAGGACATTAGTGTGTTAAAAAGGGCTGGACTGAGAACCCCACCCTGTGGCGTTCCATTTTCTAGTGGCATGTGCTGTGATAGGTGACCTTGGAATTTGACTCTGGCTGTTCTATTCGTAAAGTAGTCACCTATCCAAGCCAAGAGCTTACCTCTGATTCCTTTTTGGATCAGGCTCTCCTGAATGGCAAGAGGACTTGCCAATTCGAAAGCCTTCTCCAGGTCAAGGAATACTGCCACAGATGCGCCCGTGTTTATTGTGCTCAAGAGCGTGGCTATGCTGTGCGCTGTGCTCATGCCCCTGGTGAACCCGTGGAGGTGTTCGTGTGGGGCTCCCATTTTCCATTGGAGCCGGTTCAGTACCATCCTCTCGGCAGTCTTGGCCAGACAGCTGAGGAGAGAGATGGGCGGTACTTCCCCGGCTCCTTTGGTTTAGGGATGGGAACTATGGTAGCCCTCTTCCAGCTCTGGGGTAGAGTGGAAGTTTCCCAGGACCTGTTGATGAGTTGCAGGAATGCAAGCTCACCTACCAGTCCCAGGCGGGAGATGATGGGGTACGAGATCCCGTCATCGCCCGGGGCTGAGTTGCGACTGGCTTTGTGTGCATCTCTTAGTTCCCTCAGAGAAAAGATAACGTCTGGTTATCGGGTTCGGCTGCCCTTTCTCTGATGTGAGCAAGTCCTGTCTGGTTGTAGGCGTTCTTGTCTTGCCCTCAGTTCGGCTGGCAGACTGTCGCTGCTCGTTCTCGCAGAGAACTCTTGCGCCAGTCTGTTGGCCTCTGCCTGGGGTCGTGGTGCGTGCATCTCGGGGCTGAGCGGCTGGTGGCTCGCTTGACCCGTTTGCCATAGCTCTGAGAGGGTGGTACGGTGATCGAAAGACTCACACCATTCCAGCCACTTTTCCTGCCTCACTCTGCTGGCAGTTTCCTTGGCATCCCTCACCGCCTCCCTTAGGAGGGCTAGGTTGTCGGGGGTTCTTTGCCTTCGGAAATGTTTTCGGCACATGTTACCCTGTGGTTTGACCTCCCTAATCTCGTCATTGAAGTACCAGGCGTCCTTGTGACTCCTGGACCGGCCGAGTTTTGGGTATGGTCAGTGAGGCTGCCTCATCAATGGCATTTACAAGTCTGGCTTGTAGCACTTCCACATTTCCCTCTGTGTGGGTTCATTGCTTCTCAGACAGCGGGCCAAGGCGCTCTGGAACGCCTGCCAGTTGGCCTTGTCTGTTTCCATCTTGATTCGGTCGTGGTATTTCGGCTGGGCCACTATCCATAGGGTTGTTATAGTGCCATAATGGTCAACTAGTGACGGTCCCTCATCGACACGCCAGCCAATCCTCTCCACCAGAGTCGCAGTGGCCAGGGTGAGGTCTAGGACCCCTCCTCTCACATGCGTTGGCTCCTGGCTGTTGAGGAGAGCGATCTCGGGGAATGTCTCGAGCACGTTGGCTATGTGACGGCCAGCCGCATCCGGTACCCTGCAGGGAGCCAGGATGGGGTGGTGTGCATTGAAGTCTCCCCCTATGATCACTCGGTCGTGTGCTGCGGAAGCACATACCTGGCTGATGTCTAAGCTACTACAGTGTGGCCTGCTGTACACGTTGTACAATTTCAGGGGTCCCCCGGCCAGTTGAATCTCGACGGCAAGAGATTCAACATCTTCTCCACAGTGCGGTGCATCGGCTATTGCGGAGCAGGGAATTGTTGCCTTCACCAGGGTCATCAGGCCTCTTTTGCCATCGGAACGTGGCAGCGCGTAGACGTGATACCCTGAGAAGCGAACAGTTTCCGCTGATAATGTCTCCTGGTGGGCGAGAGCGAGTAAGGCTACCGCGGGCCCCCGTCTGCGTAGCGGCGAGGCGGCCGACTCAGCTGAGCGCTTATCTTAACTGACCGCTCTGCAAATACAACCTCTGCTAAGCCTTGTTATCGACAAAGGCTCACGCGCACAAGGCTTGCAATGGATTTGGCCATAGCCATTGCTTCACACAATCAACTTGGAATCCAACATGGCGTCAAGGAGGCCGCGTTACAGGACCTCACAGGTGCCGTATCTCCGGCAATATTTACCCAGCAGAAATAGGCGGGATTAAGCCACACTCTCGCAGCCACACGCGACTCGGCCGGGTCCCGCTCGCTCTCCTATAAATTGACGTCTTGAGCGTGAGCGCGTTTCATATCTATTTAGATACAAACTCGCAAAATGGCACGTACCAAGCAGACTGCACGTAAGTCTACCGGAGGCAAGGCCCCCCGCAAGCAGTTGGCCACCAAGGCAGCACGTAAGTCTGCCCCTGCTACCGGAGGTGTCAAGAAGCCCCATCGTTACAGGCCTGGAACCGTTGCCCTCCGTGAGATCCGTCGTTACCAGAAGAGCACTGAGCTCCTCATCCGCAAGCTGCCCTTCCAGCGTCTCGTTCGCGAGATTGCCCAGGACTTCAAGACTGACCTCCGCTTCCAGTCCTCTGCTGTCATGGCTCTGCAGGAAGCTTCCGAGGCTTACCTGGTCGGCCTCTTTGAGGACACCAACCTGTGCGCTATCCACGCCAAGAGAGTCACAATCATGCCTAAGGACATCCAACTTGCTCGCCGTATCCGCGGAGAGCGCGCCTAAGGTTTTGATTGCATACCTGCAACACAAAACTATTATCCTCGGCCCTTTTCAGGGCCTAAAATTAATTCTCAGAGAGATGAAATACAGACAAGTCATATCAAATGGTGTACATGTACACAGACGGCAAGAATAATAATAGTGATAAGCATATGTAAACAAACGGCTATATAATGTTGATAAGCACATATACATACAAATGTACACACTGCTACGCACACACATACACAGCCTCTCTTTCATATAATAATATACATACATACATATATATATTGTATATATATACACATACACTATCTCTCTGTCTCTCATTGTATATATATCATAATGTGTGTGTTATGTGTATATATATATATATATATTATTGTATATAAACTATATATATACTCTCTCTCATTGTATTATATATATATATATATATATATATATATATTGTATATTAATACTGTATATATATACACACACATACACTTCCTCTCTCTCATATAATAACATACAACATATC
>NW_023642669.1:0-9688 GCF_015228065.2 Penaeus monodon | reverse complement strand
TTTTTGCCAATAACGAAACAAAACACCAAAACCCCTAAGCCCTTCTCGTGCCGCTTTACAAGCGCATATTTATTTGTCAAAAAATTCTTATAATTACCCCATTGCGACTTTTAAATACGAAAATGTCATTCCTTTACAATTATGATTAAATATAATATATGCTTTAATATATGTGTGTGGTGTGTGCTTGTGTGTGAGTGTTGTGTTTGGTGTACGTGTGCTGCTTTGTGTGTGTTCGTTTTGTGTGTGTGTGTTCGGTGTGTGTTTTCTGTGTGTTGTTGTGTGTGTGTGTGTGTGGTTCGGTGTGAGTGTGTGTTTTGTGTGTGTGTGTTTTTCGTTTTGTTTTGTGTTTGTAGTTCTGTTTTTTGGTGTGGGCGTGTTTTTTGTTTGTTTTTTGTGTGGTTAGTGGTGTGTGTGGCCCCCCCTTTGGGCCATTTTAGGGATGGCCACTCACGACCCCCTTCTTCCTTTCCCAATAACAAAAACTGAAACCCGAAAGGATTTTAAAGGGCAACGTGGTCTGATGTGCCCGACTTCACCAAAACATGACATTTTCTTTAGGTCTTGGAGTTTCTCAAGTTTCTTCTGGAACCCAAAACCGTTTGGTAAACCACCCTTTTCCCTCTGTGGGGACGGTGTTCGTTTCGGGAAGATCCATGAGCAGGAGCCCCAATTATTGAAAAACCAAGCTTCACAAGAGTAGACGGGGTTTTCTCTCTCAAAAAACATCCCAATTCTGGGGAAACGAAATACTTTAGCTGGTTAATATCATAAAAGAATGTAAATTTTCCAAAAGATTTCTCTATTTTTCTGGCCCCACCATAAAATTTGAACACCCTTTTTTAAAAGTATTTAAAACTTTTTCATTATTTTGATTTTTAGCAGAGGGAAGTAAAACTCTGTAACCATCGGGGACATAAAGAAGAATTTTTTTCCATAGCTCAAAACCTTTATTATCTCGGGGCATAAATTTGCAAAAACTTACGCTTAAATAAAAAAATCTTTTTTTCCCCTGTAAAAGGCTGCCTAACCTCACGGCATATTTTCCCTTTTTTAAATTGAAAAATAGCCACTTTTTCAAACCTTATACTGTAAAGAAATATATTCACTTTCAAGACATACAGAAAACCCTAGGTCTCACAAATCCCATTGAAAACTGGGGTGATGGGGGCATTTACTGGTAGGATTTTCTTCATTTCAATTTCATGAGTGAGTCGTACCTGCTTTTTTTGTAACTCGCTCCTTTTCCCTCTTTTTTTCCTGTAAAATTTTTTGCCGTTTGCTCACAGAGGGAAACAGAGATCCCCAGAGTATCTGTCGCCCCCCCCTGTCTCAAAATCTGCCTCACTAAAAAAAAAAAATAATAATAAATAATAAAATAATTTTACATAAATTAATTAAAAAACACGGAATACACTTTGAAAAAATCTATCTCCGGGCCCCAAGGACGATCGGGGGAGGCTGGCCTGTGCCTGGTGTGCCTGGTCTGTGCCTAGCCTGTGCCGGGACTGTGCTGGTTGAGCCTGTCTTTGGGCCCGGCTCCCGCAAAATATACGGTAAAATGGTTTGGCAAAAACCGAGACTACCAACCTACTAACTGCCCCCTTGTGAATAATTGGTTCTCTCAATGGGCTCGTTTCGTTTTGAGCTAATTTTAAACCTAATTCACCCTCGTCTATTTAGAATCCCAAAAATATACAAACATTCCCCCCACAAATTTATTGTTTCCTTTTTTTCCCCCTTTCAATTTTAGTTTGCTTCATTTCCAGTTCCATTTCCCCCCTTTCAGAATAAAATCCCCCAAAAAATTAACTTTTTCTTCATTTACCCGATTCTAAGTAAAAAATTAAAATTCTATATACACAAAAAGGGACCCAACTTTTCAATCCCAATAACCAATTAATCAACCCTTTCCCTGTGTGGATGGTCGAAAACGACTAAAACGGACAATGAAACCCCTACTTAGTGGCCCCACCCTTGCCATTCACGGATGGGCCCCGTCAGGGGGCCTTTCCCTTTCCAAGAACAAAACTGAACACCTGAAACCCAGACCTACTGCCCAATTACAAATTGATGCTTTTTTTCACTATCTTGCTAATATCTCCCCTTAGCGGTATTTTAATAGAAAAAGTTTCCTTTTCAATATGTGTGTTTCATGTATTTTTTTTCTTTTAGTTGTTTGTTTGTTTTTTTGTTTGTGGTTTTGTGGATGTGGGGTTTTTGTTTCCGTCCGATGTGTGGTGTTCGTGGTGTTTGGGTTTGTTGTGTGTTTTTGTGTTTGTGTGGGGTTTTTTTGTGTGGTTTTTGTGTGTGCATATATAAAAAAATTTTTTCTGTGTGTGTTTATGCGTTAGTGTTTGTGTGGTGTGTTGTATGTGGGGTTGGGTTTTATTGGTGTGTGTTTTTTTGGTGTTGTTTGTATGTGGGGGGTTTGTTGTGGTTGGTTTGTTGTGGTGTGTGTTGTATGTGGGGTGTGTTTGTATGTGGGGTGTGTTTGTTTGGGTGTGTTTTTTTTTGGTTGTGTTTGATTGGGGTGTGTTTTTATGGGTGTGTTTGTATGTAGGTGGTCGTACCTTGGATTTTTGTAATCGCCCCCTTTTACCCTATTTTTCCTGTAGATATTTTTCCGTTTGCTCACCTGATGGGGGTTTTTCCGTTTGCTCCCCCGATGGGGCAGGCTCACCTAAGAGTCCTTGGGCCCCCGTCTGTCCCAGTGTTCCAAATCTCCACACAAAAAAAAAATAAAAATTATTATTAAATTTTTATTTATTATTATTATTTACTACACTCCAAAAAATTACACAACATTCCACACAAAAATTTTTTGTACTTCCCTTTTTTTTCCCCCCCCTTTCACAGATTTTTGTTTGCTTATTCCTTCCCATTCCCTGCTTTTTAGGGATAAAACCCCCCAAAAAAATTAACTTTACGTTATTTACCCGATTCTAATAAAAAAAAATATATACACAAAGACACCCTGATTTCTTTCCCTCAATCCCAAAACAAAATAATCAATCCTACCTGTGTGGATGGGCGAGAGCGACTAAAACGAGACAAAGAACCCTACTTTGTGACCCCACCTTGCCATATCACGGAGGAAAGTCCCCGGCCTTTTTTCCATCCAATAAACGAAATGAACACCTGAACACCCAACCCCTTTTACTGTCCCAATTACAAGTCGCATCTTTTTTGCACAAAAATTTGCTAATATCTGCCATTAGCGATCTTTTTTTACGATAATTTATTCCTTTCAATATTTTTGTCATTGTTTGTGTGGGGTGGTTTTGTGTGGGGTGTTTGTCAGTATGTTTGTGTGTGTGTGTTGTGGGGGTGGTGTGTTCGCGGTGGTATGTTGTTCGTATTTTTTTTTTTTGTGTGTTTATGCGTTTGTGTTTGGTGTGTTTATGGGTTTTGGGTTTTTGTTCTTCATGCGTTTGTGTTTCTTGTGGGGTATGTTTTTGGGGCAGTGTGTTTTTTTTTTGTGTGTTTTCCTGTTTTTTTTGTGTGTGTGTGTTTTTTATGTGGTGGTTTTTGATGTGGTGGGCTTGTTGTGGTGTGTGTTTGTATTGGGTGTGTTTTTATGTGGGGTGTGGGTTTTTATGTGGGGGGTTTTGATATGGTGTGTGTTTGTATGTGGGGTGTGTTTTTTAGTGGGGTGTGTTTGTGTGTGTTTGTTTGTGGTGGGTTTGTTTTTGTGTGTGGTAAATACGTTTCGTCTCCCGCCTTTTATCAGGGTAGACTTGGTTCTCTCTCAGAAAATGCCAATATCTGGGGAAAAGCAAACTTTTGCGGTCTAATATCATAAAAGAATGGAATCTCATAAAAATTTCTCTATGTTATGGCCTCCACCATAAAAATTTAACACCTTCCTAAATTATTTACATACTATTTAAAAAACCCTTTCATAGCTTTGACTTTTGCAGAGGGAAATCAACCCTGTAAACCCTCTGGAGTTTTAACAAAAAAATGTCCGAGTGTGTGGTTCGTTGGGGTGGTGTGTGTTTGTGTGCGTGTGTGTGTTCGGTGTCGTGTTGTTTGTGTGTGTGTGTGTTCGTTGACTGTGTGTTTCGTGTGGTGTGTGTGAGGTGGGGTGTGTTCGGTGGAGTGTATGTGGTGTTCGGTGGGTGTATGTGGGCATTTTGGTGTGTGTGTGTGTTTTTTCGTTGTGTTTTGGGGATGTGTTTTTTTTTGTGTTCTTTTTTTTTTTTTTAGTGTGTGTGTTTTTGTGTTTTTGGGCTTGTTTTTTTTTTTTGTGTGTGTGTGTTTTTGTGTGTGTGTTTGTGTCTGTGGTTTGTGTGTGTGGGGTTTTTGTGTGTGTTTGTGTTTGTGCGTGTTTGAGGGGTTTGTGCGTGTTTTAGGTGTGTTTTGTGTGTTGTTTTTCTGTTGTTGTGTGTGGTGTTCGTGTGTGTCTATGTGTGTGTGTTGTGGTGTTTGGTGTGGTTCGTTGGGGGTGGTTTGTGTGTTTTGTGTGTAAATTGGGTGTGTGTATTGGTGTGTGTGTGTGTATTCGTGTGTGTTTCTGTTCGTGTGTGTGTTTTGTTCGTTTTGTATGTGTGGATCAGTGTGCGTATGTTCGTGTGTGGGGTGGGTGTGTGTGTATAGTGGGGGCGCATTTTTTTTCTGTGTGTTTATGCGTTTGTGTTTTTGTGTGTGTATGTTTTTGTGTCTGTGTGTGTGTTTTTGTGTTTGTATGTTTCTGTGTTTGGGTTTTTGTGTGTGTGTTTGTGGTTTTTTTTTGTTTGTGTTTTTTGTGGGGGTGTCGAGGGGGGTTTTTTGTTCGGGTTTGTGTGGGTGTGGTTTTGTGTGTGTGTGTTTGTGTGTTGTGTGTTTGTTTTTGTTTGTGTGTATATGTATATTTTTTTGTGTGTGTTGCACTGTGGTTCTGCATGTGGCATATCTGTGTGTGGTGTGTGTGTGTTGGTTGTGCGTTTTTTTTTTTTTGTGTGATGGGTGGGAGTTGTTTGTTTTTTGTGGTATGTTTGTGGTATGTGGTGTTGTTTATCGTTCGTTGTGTTATGTTTTTGGTTTTGTTTTGGTTTGGGGGAAAAACCCCCAAAAAAAAATTTTACGTTTTTTACAATTCTAAATGAAAATTAAACCATATATACAATGAATCCAAAAGGGAAAAACCCGAATATTTTCCCTCAATCCCAAAAAAGTGATTAAATTTAAACCTTTCCAGGGGGGATGCTCGAGAGCGCCCATAACGGACAATGAACCCCCTTTTTAGTAGCCCCCCTTGGCCTTTTTCGGGGGGCCACGCACAGCTTCTTCCTGCCCAAAGAACGAAACTGAAACCTAACACCTAAGACCTTCTGTGTCCGCATTTCAAGTGCTACTTATTTTCACATAATATTTATAATATATCCCATTTGGCTTTTAAATACGAAAATGTCATTCCTTTTCAAAAATTGTATAATAGATATATAATATATTTTATTGTTTGGGTGTGTGTTCGTGGTGTGTGTGTGTCGTGTGTGTGTGTGTGTGTGTGTGTGTGTGTGTTCGCTTTTTTTTTGTTTGTATGTTTCTGTGTTTGTATGTGTGCGTGTTTTGTGTTTGTGTTTGTTTATGGTGTGGTTTTGTGTGTGGTGTTTGTGGTGGTTTTTAGTGTGTGTTTTTTTTGTGTTTTATGTGGTTTTTGGTATGTGTGTTTTGTTTTGTTTTTTTGTGGTTTGTTATTGTTTTTTGTGTATTGTATATTTGTTTGTGTGTGTGCCCCCATGTGGTTTGCATGTGCGATATCTGTGTGTGGGTATTTTTGTGTGTTTTTGTGGGGTGTGTTTGTTTGCTTTTCAGAGATAAAACCCCGAAAATAATTAACTTTTATTCATTTACCTGATTCTAAGTAAATATTAAATTCTTTTACAAAAAGGACCCAGACTTCTTAATCCCAAAACCTAATTAAAACCCCTTTTCCAGTGGGGAGGGCGAAGCGCTAAAAAGGAAAAAGAACCCAACTTTGTGGCCCCCCCTTCGCCATGTCACGGATGGCCACTCAGGGGCCTTCTTCCTTGCCCAAAGAACAAAACTAACACCTAAAAAAAAACCCAAACCTACTGTCCCAATTACAAATTTTCAGATTGTTTGTCACACAATTCGGGTAATATCTCCCCTTGCGATATTTTTTAATCGAAAATGTCATTTCCTTTACAATATATGTGTTTTTATTTTGTTTCTTGAGTGTGTGTGTGTTTGTTTGTTGTTTTTGTGTTTTTGTGTGTAGGTTTTTTTTGTGTTCCCGTCCGAGTGTGGTTGGGGTTTTTGTGTTTGTGTGTGTGTTTGTGTGTTTGTGTTGTGTTTGTGTGTGTGTGGTGGTGTTGTGGGGGTGTGTGTGCATATTAATATTTTTTTCTGTTGTGTTTATGGTTAGTGTTTTGTGTGGTGGTTTTTTATGTGGTGTTGTTTTTTATGTGGTGGGTGTTTGTATTGGGGTGGTTTTAGGGGTGTGGTTTTTATGGGGGGTTTTGTAGTAGGTGATCGTACCTGGATTTTGTAATCGCCTCTTTTCCCCGTATTTGCCTGTAGATAATTTTTCCGTTTTCTCAAGAGGGGTTTGCCCTTTGCTCCACGAGGGACAGACATCACCCAAGAGCCTTTGGGCTCTGTTGCCTCACCAGTGTCCCAAATTGCCATCACAAAAAAAATAATAATAATAAATTTTTAAAATTAATTTTTATTATTTTTTTTTTTTCTACACTCCAAAAAAATAAAACAACCCTTTTCCAAAATAAATTTTTTGTACTTCCTTTTTTTACCCCCACTTTCACAGATTTATGTTTGCTTCATTTCCTTCCACATTCCCTGCTTTCAGGGGGTAAACCCGAAAATAATAAATTTTACGTTCTTTACCGATTTTAATAAAAAATTAAATTATATATACACAAAAAACACCCTATTCTCCGTCAATCCCAAAAAAAATAAATAATCAACCCTTTCCCTGGTGGATGGTCCCCGAGAAAGCCCGGGCCCCCCCCCCAACCGGGACCAATTTGGAAAAATAAACAAAATGAACCATATTTATGGCCCCCCTTCCCATTTCACAGAGGCCTCCACCTTCTTCCCATGCCAAAAAACCCAAAAAAACTAACACCTAAACAAAAAAAAATTATTTCCAAAAAAAACCTTTTCTGTCAAAAATTTTTAAAACCCTTACTTTTTAAAAAAACGAAAGGGCACCCACAAAAAGGGGGGAAAAAAAAAAAATTTTAAAAAAAAAAAAAAAAAGAAAACCCCAAAAATAAAAAAAAAAAAAAAAATTTTTTAAAAAAAAAAAAAAAAATAAAAATTTTTTAAAAAAAAATAAAAAAAAAAAAAAATAAAAAAATAAATAAAAAAAAAAAAAAAAAAAAAAAAAAATAAAAAAAAAAAAAAAATAAAAAAATTAAAAAAAAAAAAATTAATAATAAAAAAAAATAAAAAAAATATAAACTAATAAAATTAAAAAAAAATAAAAAAAAAAAAAAATAAAATTAATAAAAAAAATATATAATAAATTATAAAAAAAAAAAAATAAAAATTAAAAAAAAAATAATAAAAAAATTAAAAAAAAAAATTTTAAAAAAATAAAAAAAATATATAATAAATAATAAAAAAAATATATATATAAAAATAAATTATATTTATAAAATAATATAATATATATAATAATATAAATATATATTCTAAATATTTAATATATTTTAATATTAAAATTATATAATATATAAATAGATAATATATTATTATATAAATAGGGGTTATTTTTAAAATAGTAATCATTTTAAAATATAAAATTTTACAAGAAAATTATTTAAAACATTTTATATTATAATAAATAATTTTTTTAAAAATTTTTTATTTTAATTTCTAGTTATATTATTATAAATTTTAATCTATGTTTTAAATTTGAAAAGTTAAGTTTATTATAGTTAAATTATTATGTTTTTTTTTTAAATATACTTTTTATGTTGTTATAAAAATATATAATTTATTTTATTTTAAAAAATTTTATATATATTATAAAATAATTATAATTTTTTAATGTTTTTAAATAATGTATTATGTAAATTTATATATTAATAAAATTTAAAAATATAATATTAAATTATATAAATATAACCAAAATAAATATAATTTTATATTTAATATATTATTAATATACATATATCTTTTTAAACTATATTATAATATTTTTAATAATTGATATATATATAAAATTTATAGATATATATTATATATATTTTAAATATATTATATAAATATTAAAATTTTAAATTTTATTATATAAATATTTTAGTATTTTATTTTTAAATATAAAATTATATATTTTAAAATATTTATATTATATTAATTATATATATATATTTTGATATTTATTTTATTATTTTTTTAATATATTTTATTTTTATAATTAATATATTATATTATATTATTTATAATAAAATTATATATATATATATATATATGTATATAATTATTTATTTATATAATTAAAATTTTGGCCCGGTGGGCCGAGTGGTAAGAGCGGGGGACTAAGAGTGTCACGACGGCAATCTGTTTTAAAATAATATAATATAATAATAATATATATAAAATATATAAAATATATGATAATATTATATGATTATAAATTATATATATATTTATATATTATATATTTTATTAAATATAATATATATTATATATATTTTTTATATATATATTTATCTATATATATATATATAATATATATATGTATATATATATTGAAATATAAAATATATATATATAATATTAATATTATATATATATAATTATATATAATAAAAACACACAAATTGAAGGGAATGACATTAGTATTTAAAAGATCCTAAGGGAGAATTAGCAAGATATTGTGTGACAAAAAAGCATGCGATTGTAATTCGGACAGTAGAAGGTCTTAGGGTTAGGTGTTTAGTTTTGTTATTGGCCCGGGAAGGGTTGACGTACCATCTGTGATATGGCGAAGGTGGGGCCCCCCTAAAAATGGGTTCATTGTTCGTTTTAGCGTCTCACCATCCAAATGGTAAAGGGTTTTATTATTTATGTTATTGGGGTTGACGGAGAAAAGGGGGTCTTTTGTGTATATTAATTTAATATTTACTTAGAATCAGGGAAATGAAAAGTAAATTTATTTTTCGGGGATTTTACCCGAAAGCAGGGAATGTAAGGAAAAGAAGCAAACTATAAAAACTGTGAAATGGGGGGGAAAAAAAAGGGAAGTACAAAATTTTTGTGGCAAGTTTTTTAATTTTTGGGGGTAGTAAAAAATAATAATAAAAAATAATAAAAATTTAAAAATAATTTTTTTTATTGTTTTTTTGGGGATGGCAATTTGGAACACTGGTGAGGCAGACAGAGGCCCCAAAGGGCTCTTAGGGGTTTTATTGGGGGGCTCCCTTTCCCAAATTCGGTGGGGGGAGCAAAAACGGCAAAAAATCCCCCCCCTCCCCCCCTTTAAAAAAAAAAAAAAAAACCCCCCCCCAAAAGCCCCAAAAAAAAAAATTTTTCCCCCCCCCCCCCCCCCCCCCCCCCCCCCCCACAGGCCCCCCCACCACAAAAAAAAAAAAAAAAAAACCCGAAAAAAAAAAAATTTAAAAAAGGGAAGGAAAAAACGGGGAAAAAATTTTAAAAAAAAAAAATCCCCAAAGGTTACGGGGGGCCCCCTCACCCTACCAAATACAAAACC
>NW_023642668.1:2500-9690 GCF_015228065.2 Penaeus monodon | reverse complement strand
ATTGTCTCCATGAACATGCAGGCCATGACTGCACTCAGGGGGGAGCCCATGGGGAGACCACTAATCTGCTGGTATTCTTCCCCTGCAAATTCGAAGTAGGCGAAGTCCAAGCACAACTTCACTAGGCGAACGAAGTGTGTTGGCAGCGGAAGTTCGGCAACTGTCATGGAGCTGGTGACCCTTTCTACTGCTCGGACTGCTCCGTTTATGAGTACATTGGTAAAGAGGGATTTTACATCAAAACTGGCAAGCTTTTTATTTCTACACCCGGAATTCTGAAGACGTCTCATGAGGTCCCCGGAATTCTTCAGGTGGGAATCACTGATAACCCCCATAGCGCCAGAGAGGGGTTTAAGCAAATACTTAGCCAAACGATGGGGAGCGCTGCCAATACCAGAGGTAATCGGTCTCATCGACACGCCTGGCTTGTGTACCTTCCGGAGACCTCTCATGGACGGGTTGCTGGGGGCCTCTTCCAGCAGGTGAAGTAGGCGTTTATCTTCGGCTGAACGCAGGAGTAAATCCCTCGCCTTCTTCTTGAACCTAGCAGCCTCCATCTTCCCCTCACCTTTCGTTACTTTCCTGTAAACAAAAGCATCGGAAAGTTTTGAGTATATAGTCACTTTTGCCCATAACAACAGTACCCCCACCTTTATCTCAACCTGGGTGATGACGATGGTCTCGTCGTCGCGGAGGCCCTTCATACCTTTTATACATTTGTCAATATGAATACGGTTTATATATATATATGTATATATATATATATATATATATATATATATATATATATATATATGTATGTATTTATATATAAACATACACACACACACACACACACACACACATATATATATATGTGTGTGTGTGTGTGTGTGTGTGTTTGTGTGTGTGACATATTATATATATATATATATATATATATATATATATATAGTTATGTACATATATGTTTATATGTCCGTACATATAATTCATATATATATATATATATATATATATATATATATATATATATATTTATATATATATATATATATATATATATATATATATATATATATGTGTGTGTGTGTGTGTGTGTGTGTGTGTGTGTACACACATACCCACACACATATATTTATATGTCATAACTGGTAGGACACATTGGTTAAAGATTTTTCTTTTAAACATAATGGCTTGGAGCCTCTTAACCCAATCACCCCGGATTTATGTTCTGTCCCTTGTAGGTTTTTGTGAATTTTGTTACATACAGATGGCTCCACATGTGCTCAGCCTCCAAGGAGTCTATCAGTAGACCCTACTGACTGATCTTGATTTCGCCATTCCTTGAATTGGGGGGAAAATGCGTTTTTCTTTTAAAAATTGTTCAATACTTTTTTTCCATCACTGGGTTTTTGAGATTTAAAATAGCTCGACCTTGCCCCAGACGCAGCAGCAATAGACTCAACCCTTGTGCCATAGGATACCCTGGGCCCGGGGGCCTCTTGTCTCGCTCGGCGTTTTTGCTTCTGTTTTGTATTAAGTAATTTACGTAAGTAAATTTCTGATTTTACAGCATTTATACTTTGGGGCCTGCACCTTCATGCTTTTGTTTTGCGGTGACACAGACACAGTGGCGTAGCACACCCCCTCAACCCCAGCTCTTTTCTAAAACCAGGGTACCCTTACGCATTGACCCCGGGTAGGGGGGGGGGCCCAGTAGTCGGGGGCGCCTTTGGGCCTTTTTCTCCATTTCAAAATTTTCCTTCTTCATGTGATTTCCCCTGAGCCTAGGAGTCCCCTTGGGGGCTCCCGTATTCGCCGGGGGGGGGGCCCGGGGCTACCGCCCTTCCCAAGGAAAGTTCGGCGGAAAGGGAGTGCCCTCCACAAAACTGATCCTCTCTGTGGTACGGGAGACGCAACCAGGTTCCCGGGGGGGTAGAGAAAAAATACTGTTTTACTCCTCTACTATTGCTGTTGGTTGATCCCAAAAGTTAAGATTTTTCAAATCCCTTCAAAGAACGATTTTGAGAAAAGGGGGTGGGCTGGCCCGATCCCCAGGATGGATATCCCCGGTACCCCTTCCCTCCCAAGGGGGAGGGGCGACCTCAGACCACCCCTTGAAAACCCCTCGACCCTGAAAAACACCCCCACTAACGACGAAGAAAACCCTTTTAAATCCCCAAAATCGTTCCTTTTTTTTTTTTTTTTTTTTGTGTTTTATAAAAAAGGCCCTTTGATTTCAAGTGGAGGGCGATTTTGTTTTTGTAAAAAAATTGCGAGAGGGAAGCCCCCCTTGTTAATAAATAAACCCCAAATTTAAGGTTTACTTAAGCTGACCAAATTCATGATTTTGAGTTAAAGTAACTTTCCTTTTGGGCCCAAAATCTTAAGGGAGAATTTTTAAACAGGGATTTGAGGACGAGGAAAAAAAGTGAAATTCTTGGAGCATAAGGACCAAGACTAGGGGACGTTCATTGTATGCCCCAAGAAGGACGGAATGTGCGAACAAAAACGGGACGTGTTTTTTGACCTTTTTTTAAACAAAACCCCAGGTATATAAAACGTCGGTTATAAAAGTGTTAAAGAAAGCCCCTTATACCCAAAAAGCCAATGCATTGAAAATAGATCCCAAAAATTCGGACACACCTCATTAAGTGTATTGAAAAGATCGAGAAAATTTTTGTATCCGTAAATGTGCTAAACCCCCATAACCATACTTGTACTACCAGATTTCCAAATGTGCAAATTGTGGACCCCCATCGTCAGGATCTCTGAGGTAGCATCCGAAGAAGGAAACCGAGACATTAGCATATATGAGAAAGCATGAAGTTTTTTCTAAAGCTAAGAGGAAAGTGGAAATTTGACACACAACCCGAAACTTCCTATGGAAGCAGTAACTAACACCACCCCTAGTGCAATAATGTCCCCACAGCTTGCAGCTAAGGATAAAAAAATTGCTGAACTTAAACAACCATTAAAAAATTAAATATTAAAGTATATCCCCTGACCAATTGGTTGATAAAATACTGCATAAAACCCGTCTAAACATCAAAAAGGAGGATGTACGAATCACGCCCGGGACGCACTTCCCGTCCGGGCTACCCCTGGAGGACTTGCAGGCCGCGATGGGTTTTTTCTCGGAGAAAAGCAGATCGAATCTGTCAGGCCCCCTCATCAGAGGTCAGGACATGGGGGCTTCTGTCTCCAAACCATCCCGAAGAGGCCCCCCGGGAAGCGAGGGAGAGGGGCGTCTCCCCCCCAAAAAAAAGAAAAAAAAAAAACTGGGGGGAAAAGGCACTCCAAAACCCCCATAAAAGTAATCTTGCTCGTATTATACAATAAACTGTCGAAGTCTTAGATCTAAAGAAAATGACCTTAAATTATTAGCCCGCCCTTGCCCCCGTATTATAGTTTCCCCAAAGAAACGCCTTAACACACCTCGTGCTGACGAGGTCTTTTCGTGGGGAAACTACCTTTTTATGTGGGAAAGGGACGTGGGGTAGGGGGGGGGCAGAGTCGCCATGTACCCACCAAAGCCCCCCCTTTTACAAAAATGACTTTTTGTTCTATTTTGGAAATTTGTCGCATGCCAAGTAAAAATTAATGGAAGTATCTGGCTTATGTTCACTTTTTTGTCCACCTGAGCGTGATAGCCTTGTGAGCTCTTTGCTTTTCAGGAACGTCTCCCCAAAATAAAGAAATTTTTAGCTGATTTTAATCTCATCATACGTTAGGGGGTTCCTGGGGGGAGGTAGGGGTGAGAAAGTATTTAAAGTTCTTATGAGTCGTCTGCCCTTTTCTGAATGATGTACCGACGGGGGTGGACGAAATCCCGGGGAATTTAGCTTTATTGCCCTTATCACGGGTCTCTTCATCAATAGCACCCAAAGTGCCTGTGGCACCCATTGACGACTCTTTTGGAAGCGATCATTTTCCTTTTTTTGATTAAATATTCTGGACACAGTGGAAACCCTTCAGCGCTAAATTTACGTAAACGAGCAACGGGTCGCCTTCACAAGGGCGTCAAGCTCAAACTTTTTGGAGAAACCTTTGATGATAAATAAACAATATTCAAAATTTCGATTAAGAAGCCATTGCTATCCATTCCTAAAACTTCGACAATAGCGTTAACATAGAGTTCCATGGGGAACCAGTTTGCCGCGGGGCGCTGTCCCACGCAATAAGGGCCCTACGGTTTTTTCAAAAATAACATCATAATAAAATTTTTTGCAATTACAAACTAGCAAGAGCTGGGGCTCGTAAGTAATAAGACAAGAAAAAGAGCTCCTGGCGGGGCTTTGTCTTACAATAAACAGCAACACCAAAAAATTTAGAGGTTTTGGGCCACAACAAAAAAATCAAAAAGAAAAAATCTCTTTCCCAAAATTTTAAAAACTAAGAAAGGGAATATTTAGATTCAGCTAGGACATTGCTAAAGCACTCGCCAGGCGTTTTCATACAAGCAGCTCAGCTAATACCATCCCCCCTTTCCCGACCCCAAGGAGAGGCGAGCTGCAACCAATTTTACTTTGCCCAGAGATGACTTTGATTTCAAAAAAAGATCTAAAAATGGATGAGCTTGTCCGGCCCTAGAACCCGTAGAGGAACATCCCAGGCCCCCATAGATTCGAAAATGAGAGATGAAGCATCTTAAACATATACTGATTAAGTTGAGAATGTACAATAAAATTTGAAAAACCACACTTTTTTCCAAACTCTGGGACTTTTCCCCATCATTCCCATATTTAAAGTAGGGGGTAAACCCAAATTCCATCTCCTACCCCCAATTGCGTTTACAAGTTGCTTATGCAAAGGGCATGGGAAAGAATTTTTAACTAGGTGTTGCATTTTTTAAATTCCAGTAATTTACTATTGACGGCATGCGGCTTCCGCAAGGGACGCCAAACCCGACAGCTAGTAAAGTGGCAGTATATTCAAAAGGCCCTTGCCAAAAAGATTTTTTATTTCAGTATTTTTAGATTAGAAAAAACCTACGACAGACATGGCGAATGCCCATCGAAAACTTTTGCTTTTGGATTACGTGGGAAAATTTCCTTTTTTATTCAAAATTTTTTTTTCTGACGAACTTTTGCTGTCAAATTATTTTCCCACAAATTCACTTTTTCGGGGCATTTTTTTTCCAGGCAAACGGGGTCCCACAAGGAAATGTTTTTTCACCCAAAATTATTTCTATTATGATCAAAAGCTCTTACCCGCTCCTCCCCGGAATCTTAAAAACTCACGTACGTGATGATTTGCATTATGGCACTCCACAAAGCAGAATTTTCAGCAAATCGTATTCAACTGCACTGGATATGATTCATAAAATGGGCCTCCAGTGGGGTTTTTAAATTTTCCATTCGAAAGGTATTGGGGGAAAATTTTTTCACGTAGGAGAAAGCCGAACATCGGCTAACTCTAAAAAACCACCCCAAACCTATTCAAAATTTTGCTAAATTTTTTGGCTACATTTTTATAGTAACTAAATTGGAAAGACCCCTTGGCGTTAAAGAATAAATGTCAAAAAGCATAAATTTTTTTAAAGTCATTTTTTTGGTAGTAAATGGGGGCTGATAGACATCTTTGCTAATGGGATAAAAGCCCCGATTGGGCAAAGTAGATATGGGTCATCGTGTAAAGGTTCGGCATCGAGAACAAGTTTGAAAGGATTGGAGGGGTGCAAATGCCTGTTTGCGTGTGTGTCTTGGGGCCCTGAAGTCACTCGGATCGAGGTTTGAGGTGGGTCAGGAGTACCTCCCCTCCGCTCAGACCGGCCATTTCCGAGCTATGCCGCAAAAGGGGGCTCGAGACCCGAGCCACCCTAAAGGCAATAGTGGCATTTGGGCCCTTTTCCACGAGACCCACGACCTCGTCGAGAAAATCGGTATGATCTCCTACCCTCGATACCCTGGTTTATTTAAATTAGCGCCATGGAAAATCCCAATTTTTTTATCTGGAAACTTTGGGTCCCTCAGCTAAGGCCATGGCGCCGGAGGTGGAGGTACCCCGGGTTTTAGGAGATCCTTTTTAAAAATCTCCCTTTTTTCATATATATAGACGGCTCCAAAAAGAAGAGTGTGTGGGGGCGGGTGTATGGTCACTGAAAGTGAAAAAGTTCAGACTGCCAAAACTACATCGATCTTTCTTGTGAACTTTTTTCCATTTTAAAGCCATTGATTTTGCACTTTTGACGACCCCCCGATAGAATATAATTTTTTTAGATTCATTTAAATTCACTTAAAGCCATTTAAATCATTTGAAACCACCAAAAAAAGAACTTTGGGGAATACATTCGTAAGCTACATGGTGCCAAAAAATCATCAACTAATATGGGTACCAGCCCTTGGACCAGGCAATGACAGGCGAAAATTAGCCGGTCAACTGGCGATCTGGACCTTACATATCCGTCGATCTAGGTGTTTTTTTGTCTCTTATAAAAGCAAAAATACATCTCCTGTGGCAAAATGAGTGGGCCAAACCCCAACTCACACAAAAATAAAAACCAAAAAAGAACTGTGGCACCCCACAGAAGGAGAAAGGGGGGAGGTGGGTTTGGGCCCCCTTAGGGTCAACAGTACAAGACTTACCCCCCTCACCCCTATATTTAAAAAACATTTCTCCACAAGCCCGCATCACAAACCCCCCATTACCATAAATCACATCCTTAAATATGCCCAAATTACAAACCCCAAAAAAACGCTAAAAATTACTTCAGAATAAAAACAAGATTTTACAACATCTAAATTTTCTGTCAAATGATGAAAAATAAAAAAGTAAAGTAAACACTTTTTTTGGGGGACAAAAATTTAGACCTTATTAGATTGACGAAAAAAAGGACCATTTTGGGTTAATAACCCTTTGGGCCCCATGCCGCTGGTTGATAGCCAAAAAATCCAAAAAAAAAAAAAAAAAAAAAAAAAAAAAAAAAAAAAAAAATTTATTATTGTTTTTGTGTTTTATATTAAAGTATTTTAAAATCTTGTTTAAAATTTTAAACAAGAAATAATGCAAAAATCCTTTTTCCCAAAAATCAAGGAAAAAGGGGAAACGGGGAGAAAGGTAGGGTAATAAGGGCCCCTTGATGACTAACACTTGTGAGCCATCTATGTGTAAAACAAAAATAAAACCGGGGTTTTCGTGGGCATGGCAGTATTCTTGCCAAAGTGGGGATTGGGGTTTAAAATGCTACTGTGTCGCCCAAAGGGGGC
>NW_023642667.1:2500-9690 GCF_015228065.2 Penaeus monodon | reverse complement strand
TAGATAGATAATGATAGATAGATAGATATAGATATAGATATAACATATATGTGTATATATACATTTATATATATATTATAATATTATTATATATATATATATATATGTATTATATACAGTTATATATACATATATATATACATATTATATATATATATATGTTATATATATGTATATATATACATGTATGATATACATATATATATATATATATATATATATATATATATATATATATATAAGTGTATATATACACATATATGTTTATATCTATATCTATATCTATCTATCTATCTATCTATCTATCTATATTATGTGTGTGTGTGTGTATACACAAACACACACACACACACACCACACACACACACACACCACACACCACACACACACCACACATATATATATTATATATTATATATATATAATATATATATATATTGTATACACCCCACACACACACACACACACACACACACACACATATATATATATTATATATATATATATATATATATATATATATATATATATATATTATATATATATCATCATCATTATCATCATCATCTTCATCATCAGCCTGGGTCAGTCTACTGCAGGACGTAGGCCTCTCCCAATCTTTTCCAACTTTGTCTTGTGTTTTTTGTTTCCAGTCTCGGCCCCCAAATTTCTTTATTTCGTCGCGCCATCTTGTCATTGGTCTGGCCCTTGGTCTCTTTATATTATCTATCTTGCCACTTTTTCTTTTTGATGCTCGCAAGTATATCTTCTATTTTTTGTCTGTTCCCTGATCCACGTCGCCCTCATCCTATCTCTTAGGCCAGGGGTGTCAAACTTAGGGCCCGCGGGCCAAATCAGGCCCGCGAACGGGTTTAATCCGGCCCGCGAGATGATTTGAAGTTAAAATTAGCTGCAAATTTTAAATGAAAGAAACTGCTGTTCTGAATGTGTCCACTGGATGGCGCAATAGCAATTATGTAACCCTTTCCCGCCGGGGAAATGAACAAAAAGTTTTTTTTTTTTTGTGAAATGTCTCTACACATAGATGGCTCTGCTAGTGCTTAGCCAAAAAGGAGCCACTTAGTAGACTTTGTGACCGTACCTAATTTCACCTTTCCTTAAAGTGGCGGGAAAAACGTATTTTCACTAATGCTATGAATATTTATGATGTATTTTTTATTATAAACATTATAATTTTTATAATGTTAAAAACATTTGCAACAGCAAATAAAATAACGTGAAATATTTTCGAAAATCAAGGAAAGGGCAAACGGGCGTGACAGCCAATACTCGTAATTGGCTCATTGGTGATTTAGTACAAGTGTCCCCATCTTTGATAAAAAACAATCAAACAAGTAAACGCACTGTTTATACCGGGCCGAGCAAGTAGGACTGACAGCTGGCCTGGAGCTAGCTGAAATACGTCTTCTACTTTGAACATTACATGCTTTGGCACCCTCATTGCCCCAACATGTCTCTGGCAAAAAAGAGAAAAGTGGACACAGAGTGCAGAGTTTCCAAGAAAAATGGTCATCATTCTATTTATTCACAGAAGAGAATGGGAAACCTGTGTTTTTGGGTATGTTCACAGCAGGTTCAGTGCTGAAAGAATATAAACCTTCGACGCCACTACGAGACTCTTCATGCCGAAAAATACAAAAACTTGCAAGGACAGCAGAGACTAGAGAAGGTAAATGAACTTTTAACGGCTCTGAAGAAGCAGCAGTCTGTGTTTTCTCGTAGCCGAGAAATAAATGATGCTGCAGTGAAAGCCAGCTACCTTATTGCTAATGAAATTGCATTGGCTTCAAAACCATTTAGTGAGGGTGAATTTGTGAAGACAGCATGCTGAAGGCTGCAGAGACTGTGTGCCCTGATAAGCGTCAGGCTTTTGAAAATATCAGCCTGACAAGAAACACAGTTGCAGACAGGATTTCTGATCTTGCGGAGGATTTGGACAGCCAATTGAAGCGCAAAGTAAAGTCATTTATTGTGTTTTCAGTTGCAATCGATGAAGCAAGGACATTACAGATGTTGCGCACTGGCGATATTCATCCGCGGAGTTGATGACACTTTTACCATCACCGAGGAGTTCGTGGAGTTGGTGCCAATGACGGACACCACAACAGCAGCTGATATTTTCACCGCCCTCGTCGGAGCGCTGGACAGGGCTGGAGTGGACTGGTCTCGCACTGTCAGCCTGGCTACAGATGGTGCACCTTCAATGACCGGGAGAAAAGTAGGTGTTGGGACAAATTCAGAGAGAAGTGCAGGCTGCAAATGGAGGACATGATTTTTGGACTTTTCATTGTATTTTGCATCAGGAGGCATTGTGTTGCAAGTCATTGAAGATGAATAATGTCATGGAGTTGGTCGTCCGAACTGTAAATTTCATCCGATCCAGAGGCCTGATCATCGTCACTTTGACAGCTTCTCAGAGAGAAAGACCACAACTATGGCCTGCCATACCACACCGAGATAAGATGGTTAAGTCAAGATGCTGTGCTGAGGCGCTTCTTTGATTTAAGAGGGGAAATCAAATAGTTCATGGAAAAAAAGGGGAAACCAGTGTTTAAAATTTAAGTCAACAGAATGGATGCAGGACCTTGCATTTATGGTGGATGTTACAGAACACCTGAATAACTTGAACAAATGCTGCAAGGGTGCACCAAAGTTGTCACGCAGTACTATGACAGCATATGTGAGTTCAAATTGAAGCTGTCATTGTGGGAGACACAACTCGCGGTGGTGATGCTGCTCACTTTCCTTGTCTGAAAGATGTGTGCGCGACCCAACATGCCGCAGACATGAGGCGGTTTAAAGATAAAATAACAGGACTATTGCGGGATTTTGAGCAACGCTTCCAGATTTTTGGTGAACTGGAGAAAGACTTCAAATTTTTTGCTTGCCATTCAGCGTGAATGCCTCTGATCTGCCCGTCAACATCCAACTAGAAATAATAGACTTGCAGTGTGACTCAGATTTGAAGGGGAAGTTTGCGGCAGCTGGCTTGGACACGTTTTACCAGCATCTCTTGCCAGGTTACCCCAGCTTGACAGCCCTTGTTGCAAAAGTGTTGTGCATGTTGGAATCACATATCTTTGTAAGCAAGTATTCTCTGTAATGAACATCAACAAACAAAGCTGCGCTCAAGGCTCACGCACAAGCACTTGAATGACATCCTGAAACTGGCTGCCACTCAGGATGTGATGCCTATATTGATGCACTTGTGAAAGCTAAAAGATGCCAGGTTTCAGGAGTAAAATAAACAGTGGGTAATCCCACTTACAATGCTGCACGAGAGACTTATGCACCCTGATAAAGTTCCGTGAAAATGAATGGTTCTGTGGATATTTAAAGAAAGTGAACAGTCCGGTCCGGCCCACTTGGGAATAGATTTTCCCTATGTGGCCCCTGAGCTAAAATGATTTTGACACCCCTGTCTTAGGCTAATTCCCAGCATCTGTCTTTCCATCCCTCTCTGGGCACTTATTAGTTTCCTCTCCAGTAATTTGGTTGTAGTCCATGTTTCAGATCAATAGGTCATAACTGGTAGTGTTGTTGCCTCTTTGCATCAACAATTATATTATCTCCTCAGTATCTGATATAATCTTAATAGTTCATACTAGTCATATTTCTCTCACAGATCTTACTCTTTCAACTTGTATTAATTTGTTTAGACAAATGTAAATCACATAAATTTATATGTCAATAATATAACATCTGAGTTCATTATCATAATCCAATACAATAATTATACCATATCAAATATCCATCTTTTAGTTTTAACAAATAACTTGCCACTTTACTCTAATTGTTAACATACAAACTACATAATATCAATTTAAGCAAGCTGTTATTAATTAACCTATGTCAATGCTTAAAATAGACGTAAGCAGTTAATAAAAGAATTCCTTTCTTCACATACTATGATTGAAATCATAAAAATATTTGTAAACAAATTGAAAAACAGAAAATAGTGAGAATTATATTTAGGCAAGATGAATTACTTATACCAAGCAATTTAAAATACTAAGTTAATGTCTTTACACAATTATTAACTTAATCTCAAGATTATCTCCATCAAAAAGTAAATGAGTACGTTCTGAAAATGGACAAAATGTCTTGTGCTTAATCAGGCAGTCATAATACTGAATTAATATTGCTAAGCCGCAATTAACTCAAGCAAACTTATTCTAGGAAATAATTAATGATTATATACAAAACACAAACTTATTCTTACGCTCTACCGGAAATTAACAATCATCATCACTGTTAAGTCACACTTCCGTAGAGCTGAGATCTCTTAAAAGTAAATCATTAATTCCTTACTCTCTGTGCTAACTTAATATATCAGTACACTTAGAATTCAAATCTATATGTCTTCAGTTATATCATTCGTCAAACTTGACAATCAAATCTATAATTATTCCATTATATGGTTATCACTTCTAAAATTAACTTAGTCAAATACAATTCTTGGTCCTTTATATAGTCACACATCAATCAAGAAATACCTATAACCTACTTAATACACATTTTCCATAGCACATTCCCGTCCACCATGTTCCCCCCTAAACAAGAAACACTTAAATTGCTTCAATAGGGCTTACCCAAAAATGCCACCAAAGTGACATGGCTGCAAGGTGCTACCAGAGATGACCGAAAACCAACTCCAACTCCACCGTTAGTCTGTCACTAGCCGTCTTTTATTCCCGCTATGGGAGCCCTTCCGGTCACACCCTGAACAGTTATCATGAATATAATTTCTCTTCACTTATTTGAAAACTATCTGCGTCAGGAGTTTCCTATGTCCCAGCAAATTTTCAACACTGTATTTATCACTTTAACTTTTGTCTATCTGCCTTCCGTGTTATTTTCTTGATCCCCGACTGGAGTATTGTGATATATCTAGTGATCGCCTCCAACTAGTTGTTTTCGTATTCGTGGCTTCTAGAAGTTTCTGTTAGTCATGGCGTGAACACGCGCTCAGTTTGACGTCATGGGTCATCTTCCTGTTTACCATTTTTTCTGATCATTTTCGCCGTATTGTTCTATTTTTGATGTCGCGACCGGATGGTGCGTCCGCTCTGCCTCGCGTTGTTTACAAATAATGCGTGTCTTATCCACGACAGTAGGACACATTGGTTAAAGACTTTTCTTTTTAAACATAATGGCAAAGAACCTCTTAGTATGCTACTGTGTCTGCCAAAGGCGCTCCAGCCTAGACTGATGCGTCGCTTAATTTCCTCTTCGCTAGATGTGTTTGCCTGTACGAGTTGTCCTAGGTATATATACTTGTCCACTACCTCTAGCACTTCGCCTTGTTCTTGTATCTATTCGAACTGAACTCTACTGTTGAACATGATCTTAGTCTTTTTCTTGTTCATCCGAAGTCCGATTTTCAGACTTTCTCTATTTAGAATCATTTATTAGATTCACTGAAGAGAACAATATCATCTGCAAATCTTAGATTGTTTAGATATTCGTCTCCTATCTTGATACCCTTTCCATTCCACTCTAGCTTTTTGAATATTTCCTCAAGACAAGCTGTAAACAGTTTTGGTGAGATGGTATCGCCCTGTCTAACACCTTTTTTAATTGGTATTTTGTCGGTTTCGGAGTGGAGCTTGATGGTTGCTGTCCCATCTTTGTATATATCTTCCAGTATTTTACAATATACCTCCTCTACTCCCTGTTTTCGGATAGCTTCTAGTACTGCTGGTGTCTCTACAGAGTCAAATGCCTTTTCGTAATCGATGAATGCCATACACAGTGGTTTCCTATATTCGTTTATTTTTTCCTTTATTTGGGTGAGCGTGTGGATGTGGTCTGTTGTTGAGAATCCACTGCGAAAGCCTGCTTGTTCTCTAGGCTGGTTAGAATCCAGACGATCAGAGATGCGAGTTGTGATGATTTTTGTGAATAATTTGTAAGTAGCTGAAAGGAGGCTTATTGATCGGTAGTTTTTTAGATCCTTTCTGTCCCTTTTTTATGTATCAAGTAATTGTTGCATTTTTCCAGGCTTTCCCGTTGATAAGGCATTTGTTAAAAAGATTGGCTAGTTTCACTGTTGCAATTTCTCCTGCATCTATTATAAGGTCTATACTAATTCCATCTTCCCCTGGTGTTTTCCCTCTCTTCATGCCTTTAAGCGCTCTTTTTATTTCTTCTGTTGTGATGTTAGGTACGTCTCTAGTTACCGCATTCGCTTCTATCCATGGCTGTTCATTTGAGTTGCATACAATTGATTTCTCCCTATACCGAGTCTCCTTTTAACTGTTTTCATGCTAGTACCTGATATTACTGTTTCATTTATTATTTGAGTATTGAATTTCCGTACATCTTCCCTTTTCTTTTTAATTATAGTCTTTGTTAGTTCGGCTAATTCTATCTTGTCCCTGATTGACGATAATTTCATGGCCCTACGTTTTTGCATAAGCTCTTTAGTTCTACCGAGAACTTGTTGGAGCTTCGCTTGACGTTCTTACCGCCTACTTCTAGTGCAGATTCCTTTATTATGTCATTGAACTGTTTGTTGATTTGGTCAATGTTGAGATCTTCGTCGCTGAGAAGTGAATATCTGTTTTGGATGTTAAGGTTAAATTCTGTCGCTCTGGTCTTCAAGTTAGCTAAATTTGGCTGTGGTTTTCGTATGAGTTTACTCCTTTCCCTTCTGAGGTGTAATTTAATTTGGCCTCTGACCATTCTATGGTCGCTGCCAACATTTACTTTATTAATAACTTCCACATTTTTTACTATATCGCGCCTATTTGAAATTATGAAGTCAATTTCGTTTTTGATGTCAGATGGCGACTTCCAAGTCCACTTCCGTTCTAGTCTTTTTTCGAAGAATGTATTCATAATTTTGAGTGATCGAGTCTCCGCAAATCAACTAGCATTTGTCCCCTCTTATTCCTAGTACCTATTCCGTGATTCCCTATTGCGGTTTCTCCCACTGTCTTTTTACCTATTTTTTGCATTAAAATCTCCCATTATTATTGTGAAATGGGTTTTTACTCTCTCGCTGGCTAAATGAACATCTTCATAGAAGCTCTCTATTTCTTCATCACTATGACTGCAGGTTGGAGCATAGACTTGAACAATCTTTAAGTTGTACCTATTGTTTAGTTTTATTGTTACTGAAGCCACTCTTTCGCTTATATATTATATATTAATATATAAAATAT
>NW_023642666.1:0-39684 GCF_015228065.2 Penaeus monodon | reverse complement strand
TTTTAGGAAATCTTTTTTGCCCCCCAACCCAGACCAAAAACACACGCACCCAAAAACCCCACCCCACAAACACACACACACACACAACAACACACACCCCCACACACACACCCCAAAATATATGTATATTTTGTGTGTGTGTGGTGTGGTGTGTGTGTGGGGTTGTGTGTCTGTGCAACAATATAAAAACGCGTATACATTCAGTACATAATATATATTATATATATATATATATATATATTAAATATATATATATATAATTCAATATATTATATATATAAAATTTAATATATTAAAAATTTATTTTTATATATATTTTTTTATATATATTTAAATGTGTGGTGTGTGTGCGTGTGAGTGTGTGTGTGCTGTACGTGACTACCTATTATATATATAATATATATAATATATATCTATATTATATATATATCATAACCTGTATATGTATGTATGTATGTCATAGGATAATATTTATTTATATTAAAAATAGAATTAAGTACTACATCATAATAAATATGATGCATAACACAAATATGTATGTATGAATCGATGTGTGTATATATAAACACGCACCATATAATATTATCTTATTTGTCCTTTCACATATACTATTATAAAATATATAGTATCAATTAATATTTATATATTATATAAGCTGTGTGTGTCGTGTGGTGTTGTGATGTGGCCCGTGTGTGTGCGTCGGTTTGTTGCGGGGTGTCGTGAAGCAATATTATATCATATATCCATATATTTTTGATACATAATGCCTTTCTTGCATTCTGTTGTACACGTGATTTTTGACCACACCACAAAATAAGAAGGAAAACAACCCTCACAGCACTGACTGGCTCAGCCATTCCTTTAATTCAAAATTACGCTAGGCCCGCACTCGATTTCAACCTCCATTTTTTCTCGCTCTCTTTCTCTTCCACCTCCTCGCTCGCCTCTGTGGATACAATAACGACAATCTTTCTTTGTCTAATAATACATTAAACTGACCCACGTGACAATCGAGCCTTGCTGTTTTCTCACCTCTCTTCCCTTCCCCTACTCCCTCTGCTCTCCCCCTCTCCCTCTCCCCTTCGGACTCTCCCCTTCTCCCCTTCTCTTGCCCTCTACCTATTGGCACCCACTTTCCCCTATCCTCCTCTCCACTCTTTTGCTTGAGAGACCCCCCCCCCCTCCTAATTGTTTCTCTTTAATCCATTTCCCTCCCCCCACCTTATTCCCACTTCCCCACTTGACCTTGAGACCAACCTCCTCCCCCCCGTCCTCTCACTTCTCATGAGCTTATTCTCCCCCAGCACCTTTCCTGCAACTCTTCCCTCCCATAGTGCCACCCCTCTCCCCCTCAATCCCAATTCCCTTGAACTCACGAGAAGTCTACCTCTCCGCCTCTTCGCATCCTCTCCCCTCTCCCTACCATGAACCTCACCTCTTCTAAGACCCCCCCCCCTCACACCCGCAACCACGTACCCAATTCCCTCCCCCCAAAACCAACCCCACCTCCCATCCACCCCATTGACTTAACCTCTCTTACGCTCAGAATCAGCAATCCCTCTTCCTTATCAAAGCTACCCATCAGCGTCACCCCTTCAGTCTCTAATCTTCTCTAATCGCGTCTGGTCTGGGGTTGAATATCCGCGGAGTCTTTAGGACAAGAGTTTGGGGCTGGCGGTGGCTGGGGGGGTGTCCTGGAGGTGCGCTGAGGGGGGATTCCCGCGCACAGGCACAAGAGGCGTGAATGGCTGATTCTCTTGGGCCTGCATGGGACGGCTGGTCGCTCCGGATTAAGATGTAATGATGACTTAACTAAAAATCAAAATAATTAATAGAATATGGTAATAAATATGATTAAAGTAATAACAATACATATGAGTGATAGTATCAGAACAAATAACGGAATAATACATGATAATAATGATAATAATCGATAAGAATATGGTAATGATAATAGTCGATATGGATACATAATATCTCAGCTACCTATAATAATCGTAACTAATGATAAGATGATATAAATGAATAAATATAATTGTATCGAATGACCATTGTATGATGATAATACAGCATTAGAATGAGATAAACAGGATATAGTAAAATTAATAATGAAACTAGTTATCGCATGATAACATCATTTGGAAAAGAACAGTTCACGGATAATATTAGTAATATATATATTCTTTTTCCTATAGAATATTACATATATATCGTGTTCGGTTGTGGTTTGTCTGTATACCATGATTTACATTATATATATATATATGTATATATCCAATATAATACTAATATTATATTATCTACAGTCTATAGAATTAATATACCATATAAAGACAGAAAGGAAAATATATTTAAAATTTTTTTTAAAAATATTTATCTATATATTTTAAATTGTATATTATTATATATATTTTATATATCAAAATTTTAAAATTTTATTTTTTCTCTCTAAAAAACACAAAATGATTTTATTACTAATAGTGAAACCTAAAAAGTGCGAAAATCGTCTTCCCGGAGTAATCTGCATTAAAAAATTTCTCCATCTAATTCCCCAAAACTTGAGCCCTGCAAAAGTTAAAAAAGAACAAATAAAAAATATTCTTTTAAAATTAAAAAAAAAGGGGATAAAGGTATTTCCTATTTTTCCCCAAAGGGACTAAAGATTCTCTTTAAAAAAATAAACAAAATAAAAATGATAATTTTTTTGGTTTAAATTTTAAATGGAAAAAAAAAATAATTGGTAAATTTTAATTGAAGGGGGACAATTATATGATATTTTTATTATAATTTTATATATCTATATATTATATTTTAATATATATATATGTGTGTGGGTGTGGGGGGTTGTGTTTGGGGGTGGGTGTGTGGTGGTGTATGTATAGTATATATATTCACTGTAAAGAAAAAAAAATAACCGAATCCCCAAAAAGAACCCCGAAAATAGCGTCATAGCCCCCTATTTTATCACATACCATGAACTGATTTTAAAAATTAAACCGTTTGTTTCCAATACCCGGTCCCCCCCCCCCCTTCCCCCTTTCCCCCTCCCCGTGCTTTCATTGGGGGGGGGGGGGAGGGGTATTTTAAAAGGGCTTGGTTTCAGAATTTCCCCCCCTTTTCCCCCCCCCCTCTTTTTCCCCTTAAGGTGGGGGGAAAGGTAATTTTGGGGGGAAAAAGGGGGGTTAAACGTAGTTTAAGTTTTCCAAACCCCTTCCCCCCCCCCTTTCCCTTCTTTTTCCCCTTCCCCTTTCCCGGGCTCCCCCCCAATCCCCCCCCCTTTCCCCTCCCCTCCCCCTCTCCTCCCTTCCCCCCCCCCTCCCACTTTTTCTCCCTTCCCTCCCCTCCCCCCATCCATCAGTGTGTCAGGGGGGGGAAAGGGGGAAAAGGGGAGGGGGGGGGGGAAAGCCCGAAATGAACTTGTAATTGAATTGATTTAATCACGATTGAGTTTTTGATAAAATTGCACTATAGAGGGGCCCGTTTTTTTTCAAAGAATTACCCAAAAATTTCCTCATACCCGGGACGCCCCGCCCCGCATAAAAACAGCCGTTTAACCGGCCCCCGGGAAAAATTTACTTCATATTGGTAGGTGTGCGTGCGTGTGTGTGGGTGTGTGTGTGTGTGTGTGTGGTGGTGCGTGGGGGAGTGCATGTGCGCGCGCGCGTGTGCGTGAGGGGTTTTAAGATTTGTGCTTTTTTTTGTCTGTTATTTTATTTGCACCTATGTGTCTATTTCTCCGTTTTGTGAGTGTGTGTGTGTGCGCGCGTTCGTGCGTGCGTGGGGTGCGCGCTCGTGCTTTCGGGAAAACCCCCCAAAAAAAAAATTTTTCTGAGCCATTGTTTTCCTTATTTTCAGATAGTTTTTTTGGGGCCCAAAACCCCCCATGCCCCCGAATTACAGATACTTTTTTTTCTATGGTTTTCCCAAATTGCTATTTTAATTGTTTTTTGTTTTTGCAAAACGAGTGCATTTGATGGTTTTTTTTTCCGTGCCTGTGAGGATTTTTAATTTTTATTGATTTATTTTTTTACAGGATATGTGGAATAAACATTTTATTTTCCAACTATTTTTGCATTTTTGTTTTGGGGACATGCAAACCTTTGGGCAAAACGCAAACAGAGAAAATTTTTTTTCCGATTTTTTTCCCAATTTTAAAAAATTTTTTTTCCTGGAAAAAAAGGGAAAAGGGAAAACTTGCATCGCCTTTTAAACATTTTCTTTTTAAAAAAGGGGGTTTGCGAAAAAAAGCGGAAAATGCACTTGCAATTTTTTCTTCGTTTTTTGAAAGGCTTTCAGAAAAAAGGGGCCCCCGGGATCAGGGAACTTCATCAATTGATATTTAAGGACGATTGCCATGTCCTTTTTATGTGGAGCTTATTTTTTCTGGGGAAAAAAAAAGGGGTGGGTGTTATTTTTTTGGGGCCCGAATTTGAAACTTTGCCAAATCATTATTTTTTTGGTTCCCCTCTTCTTCTACCCTCTCTTTCTTTTGCCTATCTACTGTCTGTCTACAAACTTTTTAAATTTTTTACCTTTTGCCTGTCTATCTATCCGTTTAGCTGGGCGTTGTATTTAGCTATCTACCCTTTTCCTCTTTATCCCTTCCTTTTATCCCCTTCGTCTCTCGTCTTGCCCTCTCTCTCTGTCTCTGTCTCGTCGGGTTTTCTCTCTCTCTGTCTCTCTCTCTGTCTCTCTCTCTTTTCTCTCTCTCTCCTCTCTCTCTCTCTCTCTTTTTCTCCCCCCTCCTTCCTTTTCTTTTTCCTCTCTCTTTTCTCCTCTTTTCTCTCTCTCTCTTTTTCTCTCTCTTTTTTGTCTCTCTTTTTTTTTTCTCTCTCTATCTCCCTTTTTCTTTTTTTAAAATTTTCCCTTTCCCCTTTTCCCCTTTCTTTTTTCCTTTTTCCCCTTCTTTCCCGAAAAAACCTGAACGTCAAAGGAAAACTGGAATTTCAAAAAGTAAAACCCCTTTTTGCAAAATCTTTTAAACCCTTGAGGCTTTTTTTTGGGATTTTTGCAAAAACCGGTTTCAAAATTTTTTTCATTTTTGCAAATGAAGTTTAGAAAATGAAAAAATTTAGTTCCCCCTTCCCCCCTCTCTCTCCCCCCTCTCCTCTCTTCTCCTCTCCCTCTCTTTTCTCGCTCCCCCTCTCTCTCCTTTTCCTCTTCCCTCCCTCCCTCCCCCCCCCCTCTTCTCTCTTTTCTTCCTTTTTTCCCTTCCTTTAAAAGGGGGTAAACGATTTGTATTTTAAAAAATGTCTTTTTTTTCTATTACCCTACCCGGGGGTTTTTTTTTTTTTTTAAATTTTTGAAAGCCCGGTTTAATCACCCTTTCTTTCTGTTTGCAATGAAGTTTAGAAAATGAAAAGGTAGTTCTCTCTCTCTCTCTCTCTCTTTCTCTTTTTTCTCTCTCTCCCCCCCTCTCCTCCCCTCCCCTCTCTCTTCTCTCCCCCCCCCGCTCTCTCTCTCCCCTCTCTCTCTCTCTCTTCTATCCCCTTATATCTCCCTCTCCCCTCTCTCTATTTTCTCTCCTCTTTTTCCCTCTCTCTCTTCTTCCTTTTTTCCCTTTCCTTTTAAAAGGGGGTGACGTTTTTGTTTTCCCCAAAAGTCTTTTTTTCTATCTATCTACCCGTTTTTTCATTAATGATCAAATCGCTGCGCCCCCTTGAGATTTTTGTAGAATAAAAAGTGTTTTTAAAACGCAAAAAGAGAGAGAAGAGAGAGGAGATAGAGAAAGGGGAGAGAGAAAGAGAGAAAGGGGAGAGAGAGATGGGGAAGAGCGGAGAAGAGGGAGAGGAGAGAGAAAAGGAAGGAGAGAAAGAGAGGGGAAATAAAATTATCATTTTAAGGTGTAGTGGTATATTCTTGCAAATGCAATTATTACATCTAAATATATTCTTGCTTGTAAGTTTCAGGCCATGTTTTGGGTTCTGGAAACCTCATTTCTATGATTTTAGGGAAGTAATGAAACTTTTTTATCTGTTTAAAAAATGAAAATTGGGTTATAACTTTTTCGTATTTACGTTCATAATTTTTTAAAATGGATTTTAAAAATTTGCGCCCCTTTGGGGAGGGCCCCCTTTTCCAACCCCTTTAAAAAAAAAAAAAAAAAAAAAGTGGTTTTTAATGTTTTTGGGAAAAAATTTAGAGTCCCTTCCCTAAATAATGATGAGGTTTTTTAAAAAAAACTGATTTTTTTTGATATGTTTAATGGTCCTCCACGATAAACAGTCCCTGATTGTTTTATTTTTTGGGCAATAATTGCCTTCTTTTGGAAAAACTCTTGGCCTTTTTTTAAATGAAAAATTTGAAAAGGGATTCTTTGTTGAAACGATGCTTAACTTAATGCGGGGGTTATTATAAAAAGGGGAAAATTTTCTGCCAGTTTTTTGAAAAATGCAAAATACGATTTCATATAAACGCCCAAATTTTTAAAAAGGTTTTTTCCGTATTTTGTTTTTCAAAAAGAGATATAATTTTTTACTTTCTTTTTAAAATTTTTTTCCCCTCTTAAAAATTTATTTAACAAATTTTGAGTGAATTTTTTTTCTTTTTTTCTTTTTTTTTTGGGACAGTGGGGTTTTATGATTTTTTTAAATTTGCAGCATCTATTTTTTCTTTCATTTAAAAAAATTTTCCCTTTTAAAATGGTAATTTCTGAATTTTTCAAGAAATATTTTATAATTAAAATTTTCCATCATTGCTTGTATTTTGTTTTTTTTAAGGGACAGGGGTTGGGGTTTTTTTAAATAAATTTTTTATTATAAAGTTTTCCCGGTTCAAAAAAATTTTTTGTAAACAAAAGGCTTTTTTATACGTAAAACAGAACAAAAAAATTTTTAAAATTTATGACGCCTTCATGATATCGGATTGCAATTGATGTTAATATTAAAAATAATTTCTAAAATTGTGGAAATGAAAATTCTTAAAAAGATTTCTGGTTTTTATTTTTCCCAAAAAGGCAGTTCACAAACAAATAACTAAAATATAGTAATAATAAAAACGCCCTTTTCGGGTCTGTTAAAAACTAGCATTTTCTGTTTCCCCAAATTTACACAAAAGGAAAACTTAGGGAAAAAACATGTTTATCCCGCTATTTTTGGGAAAATAAGCATAAAGGGTGAAAATTTCACCCCCGAAAAATTTTAATCATGGAATCAAACAATGAAATATTTTTTCGTGAAAAATCTACCCCCTAAAGAAATGTTTTTAAAGATTTTAAATCCCTTTTTCTTTTTATTCAATTTTGCCATTTTGCCCATTATCTTTATAATTTTTCCCCCTTTTCTTTTTTTTTCTTTTTCTTTCTATTTTTTTTCTTTATCTTTAAATTTTTTTTTTTTTATTATTTTTGTTATTTTTTAACTTTTCCCAATTTATTGTAATCATCGTTATTTTATTTTAAAAAACTATTAATTATAAACTTTAAAATTAAAAAATTTTTTTTACCTGGTTTTAAAGCTTATCTTTATCATTTTTTTTTTATTAATTTTTATCATATTTTTTAATTCCTTATTTTCATCATCATTCATCATCATAATTTTTGTTATTTTTATTGTTTATTAATTTTTATTTTATTTTAAATTTTATTATTATTATTATTAAAAATTTATTAGTATTTTCCATTATTATTATTATTATTAAACTACACTACTTAGTGTAGACTGTTTTTGCTATTTTATCTATCATTTTATATTAAAATTTATTATTTTTTATTATCTTTATTTATCTTTACTTTTATTTTTAAATCAAAATCATTATTAGATCATCATCATTATTATTATTATCATATCATTTTATGATTATCGTTATCATTACCCCTTTAAATATTATCTTTTTACCTCATTATTTATCATCTTTATTAACAGTTTTAATCATACAAATTATCATCTTTATTACATTGGTATTTTTAAATCATTTTAATATTTTTACCCACTACATTTTTAAAATTTAAATTTCTTTTACTTCATTTTTTAATTAATCAGTCTTTAAATTACTATTATTATTTTTTTCCCATTTTTATTATTATTACATTATTATCTTTTGTAGTAGTAGTGGGAGAAAATAATTATCATTTTTACCTTAAAATTGTTTATTATTATGGTTTGTTTTCCCTTACAAAATTTATTTATCATTTTTCATATTGTTTTTTATTTTTTTAATCCCTTTTTGCCATAAAAGTTTTTTAAATTATTATCATCACCCGGGATTATAGTTCCCATCTTTTGATTTTTTTTTTTTTGAATTTATCCTTTTTTTTTCTGTTTTTGGGTCTTTGTTATCATTAACGCAAACCTTTTTAGTATTTTTACTATTTCCTTTTCCTTATTAGTTTTTGAAATCTTTTTTCTTACATTATTATTTTATTACAAATCCAGTTACCAGAAAGGATAAATAAATATAAAAATTAATTAATTCTAAATATCTAAATACACATTTGGGGAATCCATTTAAACAAAAAATCACCTTTGTAAATAATGAAATTTGGGAAAGAAACCCGAGGTATTGTAGCCCGGAGAAATGCGGATAATTTCCGGTTTTAATTCTTTAAAAAAAAAAAAAAAAAAAAAAAAAAAAAAAAAAAAAATGGGGCTGAAAGAAGAATCTGTTAAAACACTGATAAAATAGCCCACTTCACAATTTCTTTTTTTTTTTTTAAAAATTTAAAAATTTCATTCATATTTTAAAGTGTATCAATGGGGCCCTTTATAAGGGCGCCCAGCAAAAACGGGTAAAAAGCGGGGAAAACGGTCGTCGGGTCGATAACCAAGTTTGGGCCAAACCACACAAGCCGCACGCGCTCATTTTCGCACACAAGACGGTAAAAAAATTTAAAGTATAAAAAGGGAAAAAATCAGCAAACCCCTGACATAGTTTTTTATTATTTGTTTTTGGGTTACCCAGCAAAATAACTCATCACCATCCCCCTCTTTATTATTACCCTATAAAAATCATCCATCATCATCCCCATAAAATCACCATATAAATTCCCCATCATCTCATCTTTCATCATATCACATCATCATCACATCATCATCTCATCATCATCATCCATCATCACTCCCCCCCCAAAATCATCATCACCATAATCACCTAAATCACACCATCATCATCATCTCACCCTCATCATCATAATTCTTATCGGACATCCCCCGGGGATAAATAAAACCAAAATCCAACATGGCTTTTACATGACAGCCCCCAAACCGACTACGAAAGAACCCCTTTTTCCCTTTCCCCGGGGGGGGAAAATCTTTCAAATCTGTTTAAAGGCCCCCGGTCCTTTGACGGTCCAGGAAATATTTTTAGGCTCATAAACCCTTTCAATTTTAAAAAATATATAAAATATATAAATAGATAAAAGATTTTTAATATATACATTTTAATATTATATATATATATATATAAAAAATATATAAAATTTTTTTTTTTTTTTTTTTTTTTTTCATCGGCTTTTGCTAAAAGAAAAAAAGCCCGGGTTTTCCTAAGGGTTTTCGGGGAAAAAAAAATTTTAACGAAAAAAATTTTCCTCTCGAAAAGGGGTTTCCATAAAATGAACAATACTGGGAATTGGAAAGAATGTCGATTCCAGGGGAAAAATCCCCAAAAGGAGGGGTTTGGTTTTTTTTTTTTTTTTTTTTTTTGGCCCCCCTTTTTAAAAAAATTTAGAAAAAAAATAGTATATAAAATCATAAAAAAAAAAACAGCCCCTTGTTTTTTGGGCAATACACAAAAAAAATCTTACTACCTAGGAAACTGCCGCTCATTTACCGTTTTTCCTTCAAAAAATTTTTTTAAATTTTCCCAATTAGAAGATAAAAAAAAGGACATATCCATAATACAAAATCACGGGAAAAAAGGAAACTCTTTAAAAAATAAGAAAAATATATGATTTAAATTGTTAGGCTTTTTTAAAAATTTCCCGGGAACATTAATAATACAGTACCCCCATTACCCTGTGAATAATATCGGGCTTCACTTCAGTTTTTTTAGAAATTGAGAAAAGCTGTTTTTTTTACTTCCAAAATGAGCATCTTTTTTGTAGGGTAATTAAAAATCTTCCCTATTTAAAGTGTAGAAAAGTTTAAAAAAAGTTTTTTCCCTTGAAAAATAGGGGGGGGAAAAAACAATAACAGCCTTCGTTTTCTTTTTTTTAAAAATGGAAAACTATTTTATTCTGTTTTTGGGAATTGATAGGATTTTTTTCCCAAATAAAATTTTATTAATAAATAAATCAAAACACACGCCACACACACACCAACACACACACCCCCAACCACACCACACCACAAAACACCACACACACCAACACAACCCCAACACACCACAACACACCCCCACAACCACGCCCCAACACACACCCACAACACAAACCCCACAACTCAAATACCCACACTCACACTAAACACACACACACACCCACACACCCCGCGAAAGCAAACACCCACACACAAAAACACACACACACACCACACACCAAAAAACCAAAAAACACCACACACACCCCCACAAAAACACTACAAACCCCAAAAAAAAACATATATATTATATTATTTTATAAAATTTTATATATATTATATAAATATAATTTTATATCCCTTATAGGGTCTTTTTAATATATATTTTGTATGTGTGATTTGTATCCCTTTTTTCCAATATTTTATCGAAAAACCCTCAAAAAACAATAAAACTTTTTTTTTCATTATTAAGTGGCCAATCCCTGACAGAGAAAAAAAGCAAAAAATTTGGGAATGTTTAAAAGTTTTTTTTTTATGCACAAAATTTCTTAAAATTGCAAAAAAGGGCCAAACTTTCCGTTCTCCAGGTTTAAGGGTTAAAAGCAAAAAAATGGTAGACATAAAGGGTTTATAAGCACTTGGGAAAGGTACGAAAGGGTTACTGGGGAGGCGGTTTGTAAACTATCAAATCAATTTTTAAAAAGGAAAAAATGGGGTAAAGGATTTGATGAGTGAAGGTTTTAAGGAGGTTAGGTGGGGGGGTTTAATAAAATAAAGGGATGTATGCAAATTTTCCCAAATGTAGGAGAGCTTACTTTAGTTGATCTTAGTGTTTGACGGTTACAGTGCGTGTTGGAAAATTTAAAGGGGAAGGGTTAGGGGTGGGGAAAGGAATGAGAGGGGGAGGGTGGTGTTGTATCAGGGGGGGTATCAGGGGGTTGGAGGACCCGGGGGAAAGGGCATATTTTGTGACATAAGGGATTACGTGTGAAATTCGGGAAGGAGTGGAAGGGATGATGGGAAATGGGGGGAGGGTTTGGGGTTTGGAGCTAAAAAAAGGGTGAAGGGGCGGGGTTTTGGGGGGAAGGGGAAAGGAAAAGGGGGTAGGAAAATCGGTAGGAGGATGGATATTGGCATCATTGAGTGTGGGGGGGAGGGGGAGTTGGGGAAAATTTGGGTGGTGACGCTTTTTTGGGTTTGGTTTGGGACTCGAGTAGATAATTTGAATCTTAAAATTTTTCGGGAAAGGATTGGTTGGGGATTTTTGGGAGACAAGTTTTTCTTATGGGGGGGGAAGGGGAAAAACGGGTGTCTGAGGAGAAACGCAAAGAACGGGTGGGGGTGAGTGTGTGTTAGGAAAAAAAGGGGGGGAATTTTTTTGGGTCTGCCCTGTGGGGGTAGAGGGGGAGGGAAAGGGGAAAGTGTTGGGGCTCATCAGTTTGGGAAAGGTCTGGTTTTAAATGGCAAAGGAATCTCCGGGGAAAGGTGGAGGAGAAGTGCGGAAGAAGATGTAGGGGGGAAAATAGGAAAAGGAACGCTTGGGAGGAGGGGGGGGGCAAGCGAGCGAATTCCGGAGTGGGGAAAAGAAAAAAATTTTCGTCGCCCGTGTTTCCGTCCGAGACGCAAGTTTGTAGGTGGGGCAGCCCTTATAAAATACATTATGAGGGCCGCCACGGTTGGCAATGTGAGTGACTGTGTAGAGCGTTTGATCGAAATGCCAATTTGGGGCACATAGAGGGCTTTTGGCTGTGGAAGGGAAATAGGGGGGCCAAAAGTGCCAAAAATTTGGCACTGAAGAAAAAGGAGGGATAGGGTCGGACAGGGAAAAAAAAAAATTCTCCCCCAATTTTAAAAAATTTAAAAGGGAAAAAGGGTTTCATATCTACGGAAAAAATTTTTGGAAAGGGTTGTGCATTTCTTACATGATCTCTGGGGAAGGAGTAGCCTGTCGTGATATCCATCAAGTCCTTAGCAGGCGAGTAAGTCTTTTTCCAAAATTAAACCAATTTTTTTGTTATAAAAAATAGAGCTGTTTGCGGGGGAGGTAAGAGGGGGTTCCATTTAAAGGGGTTTTGGGGTTTGGATGGGGTTCTGCTTTCTGTATAAAGGTTTAAATCTGTATAGAAATTGCAAAAAAAAAGAAAGTTAATTTAAGTTTTTTTTCCCAAACCCTAGCTATCTGCTCAGGCGGGGGCAATCATATTCCCTTTTTACATTTCTGACTTGTTACGTAGCCCTGTAACTACTTTGGGTTAAAGGAAAAATTTAAAATAAAAACCCCTACATATAAAAAAAATTATTACTTACATATGCTTTTCCCACGGGTTTTGGGAATAAACGTATTTCCAAGGGGGGTTGCACATAGAAAATTTTAGGGTGTAGTCGAGTATATTTTTTCCCAGTTCAGTTTGAAAAAATTTCCCATATTTTTTCTTTTACCTCATGTTGGGTTTTTTAAAAAAAGGCGTATCACGGGACTTTCCGGATATATGCTCAAGCGTTCGTTTTTTCTTCGTTACACGGGTTACTCTAGTTCATCTGCACTTCTTGCCCCGTGCAGTTCCCCGTACTTCTGAACCAAAAAAGTATTCTGGCAACCCCCCGGGTCACAATTGGTTCTGGTTTGACCCTTTTCGTGGCCAACCCATTAGGCAGGCTTTTGGCCTTTTCCCCTAAAACTGATCAGTTCCTTTTTGGGGTTTAAGCATTTTTACCAAAAGGAAAACCTTTTAAAAAGGGGGTTAATTCAATCTACAAAATTTTTTCCCCCTTTAAAATTTGGGAAGAACCTTTTAAAAAATATAATGTTTGCAAAACCCTTTTTGGGGGCCCAAAAAGAGGGGGCCTTTTTTCCCCAAAAAAGGACCCCTTAATTGGGTTTCACAAAAAAATCTTTGCCTGCAGGCTTTCCCCTTTCCCGGGCCCAAATTTTTTCCTTCCCCTTTTGGTTTTTCGGGGGGCTTGGGGGCCGGGGGGGTTTTTTGCCAACCCCATAAAGATTGGTTTAAATCCACCCCAAATTTTGAAAATTGGTTTTTAAAAAATTTAAACGCTCTGTTTCTTTTTTGGGGGGGGGTTACGTTACCCCTTAAAATTTTGCCCAACTCAAAAAATTTCTTTAAAAAATTTCGCACCTGCTTTGAAAAAGAATTTTTAACCCCCCGGTCCCGAAGGGGCCACTTTTTGAAAAAGGGCAAAAAAGGGAACCCTAAAAACTTTTTTTTTTCCGGGGAAAGCCCCCTAACCCCAAATTAGATTCCGTTGCGTTTGAAGTAAAAAACCCCCCCCCGGGGCCCCCCGTTTGGGGGTTGGTGGGTGGTTTTGTCCCCCGTTTTGGGGGTTCCTCATAATTAACTTGTTTGGGTTTTAAAATTTTAAAGGGCCAAAATTTTTTTTATCCCCAGGCGTCGCACAACCGGGGCCTTTGGTTAAAATTCAAAGAATTTTAACCCCCTTTCCGGCGGGAAAAAACCAAGGGGGCCCCCCCATAACATATTAAAATTTTCCCGGTTTCCCGTTTGTTTGGGGTAGGGATTTTGTTTCCCAAAAAAAGAACCCCCTTTTTTTGTTAAACCCTGTAAGGTGCAAAAAGGGTTTTTCCAGGTAATGGGCGATTTGGCTAAGGAAAATTTTGGTTTTAATTTTTCCATCCAATTTTTGGGGGGCCCCCTTTTCCTTTGGTCAATTGCATGTTTTTTTTTCCCAATTTTTTTTGGAAATCTGGGGGGTCGGTTTCCCCAAAGCAAAACCCCAAAAAAAAAAAAAAAACGGGGAAATTGGGAATTTTAATTTTGGACTAATTTTTACCCTTTTGTTTTGTGGGGGGGAAAACCCCATTTAGACCTCCAAACCATTTTGACTTAAGGAAAATCTGCTTTTTTAAAAGGCCCTTTGGAAAAAACTCGGGGGTTTATTGGTTTCCCTTTTCCCGAAACAAAATTTAAATTTTTTCCCAGACTCCGGAAGAGGGGTTATTTTTTTGCTTTTAAAAATTTTGTCAAATTTTGTCATTTGGGAAAATGGGTTTTTAATTTTTTAGGTTTTTTTACCCAAAACTAATTTTGTTTCACTGGGTTTATTTTCCTTTTGTGATATCCAAAAAGTTCTGAAGCTTTGGGTTCCCTAATAGGGTATCCCACCACTTGGTTGTTTGAGGTTTGGGCGGGCTGGGTTTTTGGAACCCCCCCTGGGGCCCAAAGTGTTGTAAGTAACCCCAGGGACAATTGGGTCTTTTCAGGAAAAATTTTAACCGTTCAAAAATCTTCCCCGGTAAAAGGGCACGTGTTCTAAAATTTTTTTGAAGTCAAAAGGGGGGGAACCCTTGAACAATTTTTTTGGGTGTTAAGAAAAAGGGCCCTTTTTATTGGTACTTGCAAAGGGGTTGGGTTTTTCCCCAAATAGCCCCTTTTGGGAAAAAATTTTCCTTGAACCGTTTCCCTGCAAAATTTCCTTTCTAAATTTTTGGCTCCCCGGAAGAGGTTTTTTTTTCTGTTTTTTTCCTATAGGGTATAGATCTGTTGGGCACAAAATTTTAAAAAACCTTCCTTTTTAAAAGGGCATTAACCCAAAAGTATAAGTCTAGAAAATAAAAATTCCCCCAGGCCTAGGGGGCCGGATTTTTTTTGAAAGGGGGCATTGAACCCATATAAAATTTTTCACCCCTTGGGTTTTTCTTTTTCAGAAAAAACCCAGAAGCGGTTTAAATTGAAAGGTGATCCTGAATTTTTTGTCATTAATTTCCTCCAAATTGAGGGGCGTTTTGTTGTAAAGGATTTGGAATGGGGGTTTTTTGGGTGTTCGTTTTAATTTTTTTTCCCCCTAATTTTGGGGGGGGTTTTTTAATTTTTAGGACTGTTTAAAGGGTTTTTTCTGAAAGTTTTTTAATTCCCGTAGGTTTTAAAAAACCCTTAAAAATTTCCCTAGGTTTTGCCCCGGAATTCTTGAAAAAAATTTAATTGTTTTGTTCCCTTTAATATTTTTAAAACCTAATTGGTTTTTGGGGTTTGTTTTGTTTTCTTAAGGGTTTTTTTGGCAAAAAGGTTTTGAAATCATCCCCTTTTTTGTTGGTTTAACCCCTTTTATTATCTTTGCCGTTCCGCCGTTTTTAAATTTTAAGGGGGGGAAAAAATTTTCCCCTTTTTGTTTTTGGTGCGGTAAAAAGAGGGGTTTTCCCTTGGGTTCTTTAAAGGGGTCATTTTTCTTTTCACCTTCTTCACTTTTTCCCAAAAAGGTCCCTTCCAAATTAAAAATTTAAGGCCCCCCCCATTGTTTGCGGCCCTTACCAAACTTGAAAGGTTTTTTTGGTAAAAAATTCGGAACTCTTCGATTTTAAACTTTCACTAAATTAAAGCACTTTTCCCCTTCCCAGATATTTTGCCGTGGGGAAATTTTTTAAACCCAAAAACCCTTTCTATTTTTAACATTGACAAGAAAAACCCCAGGGCCGCAATTTTTCCCCCTTGTTCCTTTTTTTTTTTTCACCACTTTTTTTCTTTTTTTTTTTTAAAATTCGCAATCCTTTTGCCTGTGTTTTTTTTTGGGAATTGGTATTTTCAAATTTCCTGGGCCCTTTTTTTATCAATGTCTTTTAAAAACCCAATTTTAACAGTAATTGTTTTAAAAAAGGGGAAATTCCCCCTTGCCATTGGGGGAATTCCTGGGGTTTTTTTCGTCCCCCCAGGGGGGTTTTGTTGGCTTTTTGGGATGAAACCCCCGGGTCGATTTTCGTCGGGCGGGGGGGGGGTTTGTTTTTCTTTTTTTTTTTACCTGGCGGGCCCGCAAATTTTCCGAAACCCCCAAAGCATTTTCCCGAGTGTGGCCCTCTTTGGCCTTTTCCCTTTTGTCTTTCGGGGGCATTTTTTCCGGTGCGCTCCTGGCAGAATGGTCCCCCTGCAATTTTTAGTCGGGCCCAAATTGAATTGTAGACACAAACAACCTCTACCAACCAGGGTCGAATTTAAAACCCCGGCCTCTTGTTTTTTTCCAAAAATTTTAAACTCTTCGGGGGGCCTTTTCCCGCCCACACGATTTTTTTTCGGGGGGGTTTTATAAAACCCCCGGGAAAAACAACCCCGGAAATCATCCCCCAGGCCGCCTTTTTTTTCCCAAAACCCTTTTTAAAAAATTTTTTATTACCAATTTTTTCTTTTTTATTTAAATTCTTTTTGCCGAGGTTTTTTCCCCCGCCCCATTTTTTTTTCACCCAAATTTTTTTTTATTTTTTCCTAGGGGGGGAAATTGGGCCTTTGCGCCGGGTTTACTCCCTGCCCGGGTTTTTTCTGCGGGCCCCTCCCCCCTTGGGTGGGGGGGCGGTGGGGGCCCCCCTCTCCCTTTTTGGGGGTTTCTGTCCAGGGCCGCCCAATTCCCTCTAGGGGGGCCCCCCCGATGGTTGGGGGCGCCTTTTGGGGTCTTTTTCCTTTTGTTTTTTGGGTCATTTCCCTGGGGTTTCGGCAGGTTTTCCTTTTTTCCTTTTTGGTCTGAAACCCGATTGGGAATCCCTCTTACCCACGGGTGGAGTTCCGAATTTTCCAAAATTGGTTACCCCCTTATTGTCGGGGGTTAAACCCTCCCATAAATGGGGGGTTAAGGGTTTTGGTTAAGTTGGGTTTTAAAACGGGGGGATCGGCCTCCCCCACCCTTTCAACCTGGAAACCAGGATTTCCCCGTTTTTTTTTTTGGGTGAAAGCCATCGGGCGCGGGGGGGGCCCCCGAAAGGCCCCAATTTCAAGGGTCAAAGTTTTGGGTTTTTTCTCGCCAAACCGCGCGGGTACAGCCCCCTGTTCCTGGGGGGGCCCCTCGGATTCCAATTTTCCCTCCCTCCCCCTTTTTTTTCGGGAAACCCCCTACCGGGAAAGGGCCCAAGGTAATGTACCCCCCCCGGGGCAGGCGCGGTTGGGCCCCTTTTTTTGGGGGGTTTAAACCCCGGTTTTTTTTTTCGGCCCAAAAAACGGAGGAAACCCCCTGTTATCTCTTTGGGTTTTCGGCTTCAATCCAATTGTAACATTATTTTTGGGTAATCAACCCCCCCTAGGGGGGGTTGGAGGGGGTTGGGGGTTTGGGGGGTACCCGTGAACCTTTAATCCAGTAGCCAAGGGGGGTTGGTTTTTGGTATTTTCCCGGGTGGGCCTTCGATGAAGTAAAATGGAACAATAAAAAGTCCCCCCCACGGCTTGAAAAAAGGCCCCCCTTAAAAAGCACCCTTTTTAGAAATTTTTTCAGGAAAATTTTTCGGGGCCCAAACCATAAAATACACAAGGTTATTTCCCAAAAGGCAACCCGGGGAAAACCCCGGGGGGGCCCCGGAAAAGACGCCCAGCCGGGAAAACCCCAAGGGTTTTTTGGGTTCCCCAAAAAAAAATTTTTCTATTCCAACCTAGGGGGGGGATTAACTTTAATTGTGGTTGGGTTTGGAAGTTTTTCCCCAAAAGGGTTTTCCATTTTTTTTAGGTATATTAGTTTTTTATAAAAAAAAAAAAAAGAATCACTCGGTTTAAAGGGCAACAAAAAGGTTTTTATAAAAACCCACATTTTTGAAAAAACCAATAAAAAAAAAACTTAGGCCCCCCCACCGGGAAAAATTTTCAGGCCGTTAATTTTCCCAACGGCCCGGAAGGGGGGAAAACCAGGCGGCCCCGAAACCTGGGGTTCCCCCCTTTGGGGAAATTCACAACAGGTTTCTTTTAAATTTAATATTGGGGGTTTAAAAAATTTTACTTTTAGAGGGGTCAGTCCCTGGGGGGCCCGAAAGGTTAAAACCACTTAAAAAATTATAGGTTTTTTAATTCAAAAAAATTTTCACGGTTTTGCGGCTTTTTTTTATTGCCGCCAGGGGCCGGGGGGAAAAAATTTTATGCCCGCCGGGCGGGTTCCCACATTTATGATTTTTTGGGTTTCCCCACTCAAAAGCAGGTTAAAAGTTTAATTTAAAAATACCCCCCAAACTAAAAACCACTCTCTCACACAACACACCCCCCACATCCCACCCACCCCCCACCCCCCCCCCAAAAACACCCCAAGGGGGGTATATAATTTTTTGTAAATATCCAAAATATAAAAGAAAAATTTTTATATATAAAAATAACAATTTTTAAAAAAAATAACAAATAAAAAAAAAAAAACACAAAAAACCAAATAAAAAAACATATTATATATTTTTTATTATTTATATATATTTTATATATATTTTTATTATAAATTATATATAGATATATATATTTAAAATAAAATATATTTTAAAAATAGTTTTATAAAATATATTTATATAATTTTATACTATTAAATAGGGTTTATAATTAGTTAAAATTTTAAATATATTTAATATTAAAATATTTTTAATATTTTATTGTTATTATATAATGTTGTTTTTTTTTTTTTTTTTTATTTTTTGTGTTAATAAAAATTTTATCTATATTTTATAATATTTTAGTTTTGATTATTAAATATATTTTTTTTATATATGCCCTTTTAAAGTTTAAATATATTAATATATAATATATTATATATTTTTTTTTTTTTGTTTTTTTTGTTTGTTGATTGTTTGTGTTTTTTCCCCTATTATTTATATTTTATATAGATATTTTATATTATAATATAAATTTTTTTCTATATATAAATTTTAATTTATTTATATTTTATAATATAATTTTTATATACAAAATACATCCATTTTCCAGGGGGATATAAATCCTTATATTATTATTTTTATCTGTATTATAAAATATATTTTAAAATATTTAAAAAATATATTTTTTTTTAAAATTATTTTTAAAATTATATTATATATAATAATATATATATAATATATAAATAAAATATAAAAAAGGATATCTTTCCTATTTTAATATAGGGGATATATAGTAGTTAAAAAATATTTTTATATAATATAGATAGATTTTATTATAAAATTAATAAAATAAATATATATAAATATTTTTTTTTTAATTTTTATATATATAGAAAATTTTATAAATTTTTAAAATATAGTAACCTATATAGAAATATAAAAATTATTATATATTTATAATAATTTTCCCTATGATTAATCTATAATTATATTATATTATATAAATTTTTTTAATAAATACCATAGTTTAATATTTTAAAAAATTTTTTAATTAAAAACATTTTAAAATTTAAAATATAAATTATAAAATTTATAAAATTAATTTAACCCAATTTTTTAAAAATTTTTAAAAATTTTTTTATATATTATATATATATATATTTAAAATTTTTAATTTTATATATAGTTTATTAAAATTTTTAATTTTTAATACCCTTTTTTTTTAAAAATTTTCCCTTATTTTTTAGAAAATTTCTATTATATTTTTATTATATTTTCCATAAAATTTTTTTATTTACTTTATTTATATTTTTTTTTTTTATATAATTAATATTTTTATTTTATTTTTATTTTTTAAAATTTATAATTTTTTATTTATTTTAAAATTTTTTATTTATTATTTTTTTTTTTTTTTTAAATTTATTTATAAAAATTTTGTTTTTTTAAATTACTTTCTTAAAATCTTATTTAATTATATTTTTCTTTTTTTTTTTTTTGTTTTTTTTTTTTTTTTCCTTTTTTATAATTTTTTTTATATATATTTTTTTTTTTTCCATATTTTTTTTCCTTTTTTTTTTTCTATTTTTTTTTTATATTAATTTTTAAAATTTATTTTTTTTATTTTTTATTTTTATCTTATTTATTTATTTTTTATTTCCCCCCCTTTTTATTCCCTCTCCCCACCTTGGGTTTATGGTATGTTTCGTGGTTTTATATGTTGTTGTTTTTTTATAATTTTTTTATTTGTTTTAGATATATTTTTATAAAACAAACATTTATTCAATATAAAAATTTATTTATATTTTTTATATATATATATATCTTTTATACATTACATGTTTTATGCTACAAACATATATTATAATAATAAAATATTTTTTATCTATAAGATATTATTTATAAAATTATATATATTAAAAATATACATTATTTTAAAATCCCTACAAACTTTAATTTTCAAATATATATATAATATAATTAAAATATTATTATATATTAAAAGGCACACCCCCCCCCACACACACACAAAACCACACACACCCACACAAAACCCACCCCAACAACACCCACACACACACTAAATTTTAATATATATAAATAGTTTTAAAATATAATATATATTTCATAATATCTATATACATATCTATATTATAACATTTAAAATATAAATATTTTAAATAATATTAAATAATATTTTTCCCATATGAGTTAGTAAATTTTATATGAATAAAATTATATTATATTTTATATTTATTCTATACATGTTATAAAATATATTATATATATATAATATATATATATAAAATTTTATATATATATTTTAAAACCCGTATAAAAAAACCATATTTTTGGGGGGGAAAAATATATATGAAATATATAATATTATATATATATAATTTTTTTTTAAAATATTACATATATATATATATATATAATATATATAATTATATATATAAAATATATATATATAACTTTAATATAGTATATCCATATGTGTGTGTGTGTGTTGTGGGTGTGGGGTGTGTTTGTTGGTTTTGGTGTGGTGTGTATTTGTGTGTGTTTTTTGGTGTGTGGGTAAAAATGGGATTTGTGTGTTTTAATAAATTATCTGTTTAACCCGTGTCTGTGTTGATTTTTGGCGGAAAAACCCAATCCCCCTCACTAGGCGCCGACGCCCCTCGCGCGGCATAGTTGCCCCCGCACAAAGGAAAACCCGGCTGGCGGCAATAAACGGGCCGCACCCGGGGTGAGCAGGGGGAATGCTCCCAAATTTAGGTCACACTAAATTAATAGTGAGAGGTGGTTTGCAGCCTTTGGGCCCGTCAGCGTACCCGCCCTGGGCCCTCTCTAAATGAAATCATTTAACTTTTTTTCCGAAATGGGAATAAAAATCGTAACTCGTGTTGTAAATTTTCCCCTGGTTCAGGGGGGCATCCGCACCCTTCGGGCCCGCCGTTCCCTGACTTTCGGACCTGTATAAAAAATCTAGGGCCGGGCAAAAGCCGTGTCAAAGTTTTTTTTTTAAATAAGACCTATATTTTTTTAAACCTGTTGTTTTACCCCTCTGACCCCCCTTTTCCCCACCCGTATTATCTAAATCTACATTATTTTTTAAAAACCCCAATAACTAAATAAAATAAACGCTTGGAAAGCCATTCCCGCGGGGGAAAGCCCCATAAAAAAGGTCACCCAGTGGGTCGGGGAGAGAAAGGGAATTTTATCTTGTGTGGGACGGGCCCGTTGGATTATTACCCTTTTTGACGGGCTTCTCGTTTTTTGGGGGGGTTTGCCTCTTTTGGGCCAAGTAAGTTTTTTTTTGGTTATTTTTCGAAAAAATTGTGCGTAATAAATGTAAAAAAGGGATGCTCTTTTTAGGGGGCCTTTTTAAATCAGCCAGGGGATTTTCTTTTTATTGTTTTTCTTTTTTGCTAATATCTGAAGCCCTCCCCAAAATACGCAAAAACCACAGGGACTTACCTGAAAGGGGTAAAACGCTCCCAAACCCAACTCACAAACTCAAAGGATTTTTGATTATCCACAATAACTAGTTTTTGCAATTAGTTTTTTTTGAAAGCCAAAGAAACACCAAAGCGGGACGTCATCAGGTTTTCCCTCCTGTTTTCGGGGACGTTTTTTAACGGGTTTAAACCCCTAAAACGGGGGTTGCCCTTTTCTCGGTCTGCGTGGGTGGTTTTGTGACATACACCAAATTGTGCGGATTTTAATGGTAAAGGGCCCTCCAAAAAAAAACCAGTGCCTAGAAAAAATTACGAATATGGGTGTGTTTCCAAAGGGTAACAGGGTGCTGTACCAACGCCCGTTGGCGGACCGGGTGAATGTTTTGTGTGAAGAACTTGCCCTGGCGCTCGCCCCTCCCCGCGCCCAAACCGGGGGAATTTAATCCCCCAAAAGAAGCGGGGGGGGAAAAACCCCCCCTCACGTCCTACCGGGGGTTTTGGGGATGGGGAGTGCTCGTTCCCCCCCAGTACCAGTGCCAACTACCACCTCTAAAACCTAACTCTTTTGGGGGAGGTTTCCCAACCAAAAATAGGGAGTAAAACGATGTGGATTCCCCTGCCGCCCCTGTTTGTGTTTAACGAGGGTTTCCAACTTTTTTCAAAACCAAAAAAAAAAGTAAAACCCATGCCGAAAAAAACACCACCCAACCGGCCCAGAAAGAAAACGGAACCCCCAAAAGCGCAAAACCCATCCCCCCCCGGGAGAGGACATTTGACGGGCCCCTTTCCTGGGGGGAAACGACTTCCGTCGTTAAATAAGGGGAATGGGGGAGGTCAGCCAGCTGCCGCACCCCCAAGGGGAAGGGCCCCGCTGGGACGGGTTTGCGGGGGAATGGATATCCCGCGCACGTCTATGTACGCGAAAACAACAAAAATAGTGGCCCAATAAAGGGCCCTTTTTGGGGGAAATCTCTCGGCAAAAACAAAGATGTTTTCACCCTAAAAAAAAAAAAAGGGGGAATCCCGGTTTTACCGGGTTTCCGAAGGGGGCGGCCGCTGGGGAAGCACGCATTTTCCGGGGGTTTTTTTAAACCCGGGAGGATCTATAGGAGGGGAAAACCCCTTGAACGGTCATCATTGTATGGAGGGGTTAAAACAGCCCCATACAGATACCAATTTTTTTGGAAATACCTGGGGCCGGCTCCATTCGCCCGGGGTGCCAGGGGTTTGTAGTCTGCTACAAGTGTCAGGTTTTATGGCCACGTAGCAAAATTTTTCAAAAGGGCCACAGGTGTCGTCTGTGCAGGCCCACCAGGCAAAGGATTTCCCTCAAAAAACCCGGAAAGGAAAAACGAAAATGAGGACGCCGCCACCCTTTTAAGAGGTGCGTCGGGGTTGCAGAGGGGAAGGGTTTTGGAGGGCCCTGGCACCGTAACTCCCCAAAAACCCCCACGAGCCCCCCCCCCAAACCTCCCCCCGACCGTCCCCTCGCCGCGGGTTGGCGTTTGCCCAGCCCCACCCACACCCCCCCCGGGGCCGCGTGACGTCCCCAAACCCCAGGGAAATTTCCCGCAACCCCCAAAGGGGGACCCCATCCTAGGAAACGGCCCAACAGGAAAACCATTGTAAAAAAGACGGGAAATAGGGCCGGGGAAATTTAAGAAGCTCGGAAAGAGATTGCTAAAATGAAAAAAGCATCAGGCAAAGATTGCTAAATTTAAAAAAAAAAATGAAAATGGAGAAAAAAAAGTGTCGTTTTTAGACGGGGAAAAAATGGCGTTCTGATGATGTTAGTGATGTCATGATGGGAAAATAGGGAATGGGGGCTCTTTTAAAATTTTTAAACCACGACAAAAGTGAGCGTGAGACGGGGGAAAATGTGCGTTCTGTTTATTTTTAGTGAGGTTAAAAATACAAGAGCCCTCTGATTTTATTTTTACGCACGTGCGTTCGGGATGATGTTATGATGTTAGTGATGTTTACAAACGAATGAGGTTTTCTGAATTTTTATAAAAAGGGCCCGGACCTCTGAAACAGTGACACAGTAAACCGAAAAAATGAGGGCTGACAAAAATGGGGAAGGGAAAACGGCCGATCTTTTGGGAAAATCACCAAAAAATGCTATGGGAAAGGTTTTGCGTTGTATAATAGGGGAAAGCGCGCAACAAAAAATAAAGAAGATACAACCAAATACGTAATGGGGTACAAAAAATTTATGCGACTAAATTTTCATAAAACCCTTTTTTGGGGGCCCCAACAGAAAAAACCTGGGGTGTGGGGGGACAAAAAAACAATTACTTTTTTTTAAGGGAAATACGGGGGAAAACCGAAAATTAATGACTTGTTTTTACTATTTTCAAAACCCAAAATTTTGGACTTTATTTTTTTCCCAAGACCCTTCACTTCGTCCAAAAAAAAAAAAACCGCCCCTGGGAATTAGGGGATCCCAAACCCCCTATACGAACAAAAGGGAATGACAGGCCTTTTGACTTTTTGTCAGTGACACCATACCCCCATAATTTTGGTCCCCGGAAATCTAATGACAAAAATGGGGCAGAAATCACTTTTACATTTTTCGAACACCCTCTTTTTTTTCTCTCTGTACAATTTTTAAACGCAAGGTTTAAAAAAGTTTCGACTGATTCCTCCCAAAATTTCAGAATCAGGGCACAATATGCAGGGAGTTTTTAATGCAGACATTATACTTTGGGATATTAAATGAAATAAAAATTTGGCGAAGATTTTCCGACTTTTTGGAACAACAGATCTATAACGAAATTAAATACGACAGGCAAACTCACGTGGGGGGGGGCAGGCTGGGATTTTTTAAGGAAAGGGGAAATTTTGTGCAGGGAAACGCCCAGAAGAATGCTTGAAACCAGAGAAAATCAGTGACCATTTTGGAAAATATTTAAAGGAATCCCTCTTGAAATACTCAGTCCCAAAAAACAAAAAGGGTTAAAATTTTCTATCCCCCCCCCCCTTTGAGCATCACTTTAAATCACGTGTCTATGACTGGGACAAGATTAAAAGTAACAAGTGTTTGGAAATTTTCCCTGGGGCATGACAACAGTGGTCACTATTTTTCTACAAAACTTTTGGGGCTGTCCAAAAAAAAACTTCAAGAACCAAATCCCAAAGCCGCAAAAAACCTAAAGGGGTCGGGACCCCAAATTAAGGGAAAAAAAGAAATTCAGGAGCTTTATGATATTACAAGCAGGATAAAACCCTGACAACCCCTTTTGAATTTTTTAAGGTAAAAAAAACCAAGGGAATTTAAAAAAAATTTTGAAAAAGAACACTTTGAACATTTTTACAAACATTAAAAAAACCTCAAAGTCGGAGGTTCCCGGAAAAAAAATTTAAACGAATTTTGGCAAACCAACTAACACCCCCGTTTTCCTATTTCCCCTTCCCGCAGATATGCTCCTTTGTCAAAGGTGGAGGTCCAAATTTAGCTCACTTCCCACAAATATTCAGGAAACCCTTAGTCCAAACTAAAATTGCACGCAAATTTTCCATTTAAGGGAGTTCTGTACTGACCCCCCAGACTTGCTGGGTCAATGAGTTTGGGAAAATTTACACAAGATTGAAACAAAAGGGAAAAACGTCCGCCCCAGGGAGGTGGGAAATTTCCTATAGTGTCCTCCCCCTTATAGCTAGGTAATGGTAAACCCCTTTTTCCTTAAAAGGTTAAGTTTGTCACAAGGTATTTGCCAGCTCCCGGACACCAGTCAATATCCCCCAAAACCCAAATCAAACTGATTAAAAACCGACCAAAATTTATTAACCTCATGTGTATGCAATTCTAGAAAGGTAATTTTTAACGACTCAGGTAAAAGGGTTTTCAAGGTAAAAATCTCACGAAATGAGGGTTTTTTATCGGGACGTAGCACACCCATTGCTTTGCAGGGTAATTTTCACCTCTAATCCGGGAAAACCAAAATGTTTTTCCCTTTACCTTAAGGGCAGCTTTTACATTGCAAAAAGGGTTTTTCCTAGAACAATTTGTAAGCTTTTGGGATCCGGGGGAAGATATTGAAATGGTTAAAAGTAAAATTTTCGAACCGATCTGCAAGTGTTTCCCGTTCGGGGGGTTGAGAAGTTCCACTTCACAGTCCTTTTTAAATTGGGACCCCAGGGGAGTTTTTCAGCCCTTTTGTGTTCATGCCCCCCAGAAAAAGCTGGTGGCCGATATCCTACTTGGGGGATGGGGAATCCTTTATGTATGCTGAGGACATAGCCCTCGAGCATCATCACAAGTGAGGTTCAAAAAATTCTCGACAGAACACAGCCCCAAAGGGACATGAGTGGGATTATTCCCTTTCCCCTTTAGAAAAAAAATGGGTCTAAAACCCCTGTATCATACCCCCACCCCCTTTTGCCCTAGGGGACCCGGAGCTTTGGGCATTGCCAAAGTAAAATATTCCCCGGGGGGTGTTAATAAGCAGACCTGGTCCCTCTCTAAAGAGAGGGCTCCCGGGAGAGATTGAAACCTTTGAAAATTTTTGTCGGAAGAGAACCCCCGGGATCAATGTTAACCTGCTAGGACTTTTTTTACTTTTCTTTTATAAGGCAGTTGTAGATACCATGCAATGCATTTGTTTTCGTGTAAGGAAAAAGAAATATTTTGTTTGGAGGGAGGCAAAGAACTTGAGGGGTTTTCCCCGGCCCCCGAGAACAGCAAAGGGTAGTAAAAATGGGTCAAATTTAACTTACCCTCCATTTCTGATAGAAAATATTTTTTTTCCCCCTATTTGGGGTCAAAACTTGGGGAACCCTCTTTTCCCAAAATTTCCAAAAAAAACTCCCAAAAAAAATCAGGCAAGTAGAAAATGACCCAAAACACACACCGCGCCCTGATACACAAAAACCCAGAACATTTTAAAATCAAGGGTTTCCCAATTTGTAAAAAAAACCAAAAAAGGTTTTGGTCCATTCCACCATGGAAAAAATTTAACATTGACGTGCAAATTACATTCTACCAAAAAAAAAGGTGCATAACTGGTGTTGAAAAAAAAATTTCGTAGAAAGGAACGGAACCCCACAGAATCTATGGGGGGATGATGCATATGAGTGTTACGCCCAAAGGATTACGTACAGGGCTGGATACCCAAAACTGGTTGTGCTGCCTTTTATACAAAAAAAGGTTACTCCAAAATCAAGTTTAAAAAGAGAATTTCAAAATGGGGCCCGCACTACCCAAAAAGGGGCTGGCAGGTATTTCTCCTCGCAACGGGAAATTTTTAATGTCTAGGGGGTTGGAGTTTTTTCTGTGACTCTCAAAAATGCTCTTTGGAGCTAAAATTTTTTCAAAGCAGGGGGGCGAGAAGAAAAAATGATTGCATTTAAACGTAACTTAAAAAATTGGGGAACAAGCGTAAATTTTAAAATTCATTTGTATGGATTTAACCCCCTCCCCCCAGTTGGCATACGCAAGCCGACCAAAGAGAAAAATTGGGGGAAAAAAGGGCCCCCACAAGGATATTTGAACAAGATTTTTGGGGTCCTCTTTCTAGGGTTTCACATTATTTAAAAGTTTTTCAAAGAAGAAAATAGTTTGATCTGATTAAAACTCAAAAAAACCGAAAACGTACCCAAAGGGACTACGTCCGTATGGGTGGGAAGCCTTTCCCATTTGGGGGGACCGAATCAAAACCCGACATTGTGACGTGGTTATTGCCCCCAAAACCCTTTTGGTTTTCGAAGTACTGGCCAAAATGCAAAGGGGCAAGAAAATGCAAAATGAATCTAGATGTAGAATGTGTAACGAAAAAACAAAAGAAAAGCTTTAGCCTATATCTCGGAAGATGGATACAGCCTTTCAGAAACCCCCTAAAATGAAAGGGATAAAGAACTTGTGAATATTTCATTCATCTGATACATTGGAAGATACTCGACTTTCCCCTAAATTTCTAGGGGGAAAACCCCTAGCAAATTTAAAAGTTTTTTCAAAAAACAGTGGGAAAAGCATATGTAAGTAATAAATTTTTTTATGATGTATTATTTATATTTTTTTTTAAAATTTTACCCAAAAGGGATTTCAGAAATTGTACAATGTCAGATTATTAAAAATGTAACATGATTGCCCACGCCTGAGCAAAAGCTGGGGTAAAAACTTACTTTAAATTAACTTATGCAAAATTTCTTTTAAAGATTAATCATTGATCCCAGAAACCCGCAGAACCTCACCACCCCCCAAAAACTTGAAATGGGAAATCTCTCACCCCCCAGCAAACCGCTCTATCTATAAAAAAATTGGTCAGATTTTGGAGGGAAAACTTACCGCCTTCTAAAGGACTAGAGCGATTCACAAAAGTGCTATTTCCCTTTCCTTCCCCGAGATCATCGTAAAACGCACTAACTTGCCAAAAATTCCTTTTTTGTAATATGCCCTTCCCCTTAAAGTTTACTTGGTGGAAATTCTCCCGTCCAAAATATAACCCCCTTCTCTTTAGTGGGCCCAAAATTTTTGGCACTTAGGCCAAATTTGCCCTTCCACAGCCAAAGCCCTCTATGTGCCCAACTTGGTCTCTTCATCCAAAAAAATCTACCCATCACTCCATATTTCCAACTGTGGCGGGCCCCCATAATGTTTTTTAAGGGCTGCCCCCCCTAAAAAACTTGCGTCCGGGCAGGAAAACACGTCGCGAAATTTTTTTCTTCTCCCTACTCCCGGGAATATCCCCTCGCTCGCCCCTCCCCCCCCCCCAAGGGCGTTCCTTTACCACCCTCCCACATCTTATTTCCCCACTTCTACCTCCCCTTACCCCGTCAGATTCCTTTTCCATTTTAAATCCAGACACTCCAAACTGTACTGCAGCCCCAACCCTTTCCCCTTTCCCCCCATTTCTACCGCACAGGGGCGGGCCAAATATTCCACCCCCTTTTTTTCCCACCACACATCAAACCCCACCTTTTTTGCTTTTCTCCTCAGACCCATTTTTCCCCTTCCTCCCTCATAAGAAAAAATTTTTCTCCCAAAAAATCCCCAAACCAAAAAACCTTTTAAAAAAACATTTTAAGATATTCAAAAATTTTTACCGGGCCTAACCCAAAAACCCCCAAAAAGCGTCATCCAACCCTCCCAATTCCCCCAAATCCCGGGCCCCCCCACTCAAAGTGAATGCCAATATCCCCCCCTCCTACTCGTATTCTCCCTACACCCCCTTTTCCTTTCCCTTTCCCCCCAACACAGCCCTTCACCTTGCTCCACTCCACCAAATTAACCCTCCCCCATCCCACTATCCCTTTTCCCCCCCCCCTTCCTATCACCGTGAATCCCCTTTTGTCACCCAAATATTCCCTTCCCCAGATCCCCCACCACCTGATCCCCTCCTGATACAAAAAAACCTCCCCCTCTCCCTTCCTTACCTCCCCCCCCTAACCCTTCCTTTCAAATTCTCCAACAAGCACTGTAAAACCCTCATCACTCATAGTCAACTAAAGTATAGTTTCCCCCTTTCATTGGAAAAATTCGCTACCATCCTTTACTTTTTAAATAATCCCTTACCTAAAAAACCCCCAAACCCAACCCATTCACTCATCAAATCCTTTCCCATCTTTTTCCTTTTTTAATATGAAATTTTGTAGTTGACAAACCGCTTCTTAAACCCCTTTCGTACTTCCTATAGGGCTATAAAAATTTGATTTAAACACATTTATTTGCTTTTAAACCCAAAATGGAAAAACAGAAAAGGTTTTTGGGTTTTTTTAATTTTTAAAAACTTTGGTGGGATAAATTAAAAAAATTTTTTAAAATTTTAAATTTTTTGCGTTTTGGGCTCTGTCAGGGATTTGGGCCCCTTTTAAAATATGAAAAAAAAATTTTTTTTGTTTTTAGAGGGTTTTTCGGAATTAAAATATTGGGAAAAAAAAGGGATACAAAAAAACAACCCCACCCAAAATATAAAGGGCCCCCTAGTAATATAAATTATATATATAATAAAATAAATATATATATATAAAATAATATAAATGTTTTGTGTGTTTGTGTGTTGTGTGTGTGTGGTGGGGTGTGTGTGTGTGGGGTGGGTGTATGTGTGTGTGTGGTGTGTGGGTTTTTGTGTGGTGGTGGGGTGTGTGTGTGTGGGTGTTGGGGTGGTGTGTGGGTGTGTTTTGTGTGTGTTTTGTGCGTGTTTTGATTTATTATTAAAAAAAGTATTTTTAAATAACCCATCAATTCCAAATCAGAAAAATTTTAAAATTTTTCCATTTTTAAAAATAAAAGAAAAGAAGTGCGTTATTTTTTTCCCCTATTATTCAAGGGTTTAAATTTAAATTTAAAAAATTTTACCCTTGAAATATAAGGAATTTTTAATTACCCTTACAAGAAAAACTGCTCATTTTGGGAAAAAAATTAAAAAAACTTTTCCCCAAGGGGAAAAAAACCCGAAAGTAAGCCCGATAATTTTTCCAGGGTAAAGTGGGACTGATTTATTAATGTTTCCCGGGAAATTTTAAATGTTTATAACAATTTTTTTATAAAATCAATATTTTTAATTATTCTCACGAGTTTTTTTTTCTGTGATTTTTGTATAAGGATAGTCCCTTTTTTTTTACCTTTTTAATTGAAATTTAAAGATTTTTTTTGAAGGGAAATTTGGGAAATGAGCGGCATGGTCCTAAGGTTTGTAAGATTTTTTTGGTATCTGCCCCAACTAGGCGCCCGTTCTTTTTTTTATGAAATTTTTATATACTTATTTTTTTTACTTAAATTTAAGGGGTTCCCCAAAAACCCCACCCTTTTTGTTGATTTGGGCCACTGGAATCGGGCATTCTTTCCAATTTCCCATTTTATTTTATATAAAGGCAAACCCCTTTTCGGGGGAGAAAATTTTTTCGTTAAATTTTTCCCCTGAAAAACCCTTAAAGGAAAAAGGACTTTGTTTTTTCAGCAAAAACCCCATGAAAAAAAAAAAAAAAAAAAAAATTATATATATATATTTTATAAAATATCTATATATTTTAATTGTAAAATATAGATAATATATTTTTTCATATAATTTTATATATATTTATGAAAAATTTGAAGGATTCAAACGAGGGTCTAAGAAAATCCTGGACCGTCAATTGGGCACTGCGCCATTTAAAAAATTTTAATGTTCCTGCCTGGGCAAAAAAAAGGGGGCTTTCGTTTCGGTTTTTGGAAAATTCAGTAAAAAGGGCCATGTTTGGTTGGTTTTTTTTCCCGTCCCGGGGAGTCCGATAATTTAAAATGATGATTATGATGAATGATGATGATGGTGATGATTATGTGATGAAGGGTTTATTTATGGTGTGATTTGATGAGGATGATATTTATGAGGGTGATGAGGGTTATTATGATATGATGATGATGATGATGTGATGGGTGAGTTATGGGGGATATGGTGTTGGGGATTTGAAAGATATGGTTATGTGAAGATAAAAAATGTGGGGATGGTGATGTGTTTAAATTTTTCTGATAACAACAAAAGTAAAAAATACTATGTTAGGGTTTGCTGAGTTTTCCTTATTTTAATAATTTTTTTTACCCTCCCTTGGGGTGCGAAATATGAACGCGGGGTGCTTTTGGGGTTCGAAACATTTTGGTTTTTCGACCTACCACCCTTTTCCCGCTTTTGTAAGTTCGCTGGGCGCCGTATATGGTCCCATTGATACACTTGAAAAAATATGAATGAATATTTGGGTTTAATTTTTTAAAAAAAAAAAAAGAAATTGTGAAGGGCTTTAAATTTTCAAATGATTACCAACAGATTCCCTTTTTTCAGCCCATTTTTTTTTTTTTTTTTTTTTTTTTTTTTTTTTTTTTTTTTAAAAAATGTTTAAAAACCGGAAATAAAATCCGCATACTCCGGGCCACATACCTCGGGGGCTTTCAAATTTCATTTTTTACAACGGGGGGATTTTTGGTTTTTATATGGTTCGACGTGTATGTAGAAATTGAGAATATAATATAATTAATATTTTTAATTCCTTGCTGGTAACTGTGATATTTAAAAATAGGAAAAAATGATATGAAAAAAAAATATCCAAAAATATAAAGGAGGAATGTAATAATACTTAAAAATGATTAGCTTTTTGATAAAAAACAAAAGCCCGAAAAAATAAGGGTAATTTCAAAAAAAAAAATAACGAGATTTTAACTTTAAAACAGGGGGATTTATAATAATAAAATACTTTTGATATGGGAAAGTATAAAAAATGATAATAACAATTGAAAAATGATAACTATAATTTTAAAAATGGGTAATCATAAAAATAATAATAAAATAAGTAATGGTAATAATGAAATTTGTACACTACTACTATATTAAAGATGATATAAGAAAATAATAATAAAAGGAAAATAAAAAAAAATAGTAATGAAAGAAATGATGGATAAAAAGATAGTATTTTAAAAAAATTTTTAATAAAAAGTAGTGAAACAATTTTTAAAATGTAATAATACTAATGTAAAATGATGAAATATGTGATAATCCCGTTTAAAAATGATGATTAAGGGGGATAATAGATAAAAGTAAAGGGGGATAATGATTTAAAGATAATCATTAAGAATTTATAATAAATAAGGAAAAAAAGATATAATAATGGGTTGATAATAAATTTAATGATAAAAAAGATAATAAATAATAATAAAAGATAACTAATATGATAGTATTTAAAGTAGGGAATTAAAAAGTACTACTCCCCAGTAGTTTTATAATTTAAAAAATAATAATGATAATAATAATCAAAACCATAATCATAATAATAAAAATAATAATAATATATAATAATAATAATAATAAGAAAAAACCAAAAAATAACAATAATTTATGATGATGATGATTATTTATGAAAAAAAGGGTTTAAAATATGATAAAAAAAAAAATAAAATAATAATGAAAAGGGTAAAAATAATACCAGGATAAAATTTTTTATAATTTGGGGAAAATTGATAATTAATAGTTATAAAAAAAAAAGTAAAAGAGATTACAATAAAATTGGGAATGTTAACAATTAACAAAATAAAAAAAAAAAAATAAGGGTAATGAAAAAAAATAGAAAAAACAGAAAAGAAAAAAAAAAAGAATAATAAGGGTAATGATAATGACAATTAAAGGCAAAAAATTGTAATAAAAAAACGCATTAATATTAACCCAAAATTTTTTTTAGGGGTAGATGTTCCCCGAAAAATTATTGCATTGTTTTTTTACGCTGATTTCCTTTTTTGGTAATTTTCACCTGATTCTTATTTCAAAAACATACGGGGAAGCAGTTTTTACCCAAATTTTTATCAAAGGTAAATATTATCAGAAGATTTCTATGTTAATCAGACCTGAAAAAGGGCGTTATTTTATTTTATTTCCCGTTATTATTTTTTTGGGGTGGGCCATGGTAAAGTAAAACCAAAATTTTCTTGGTTTAAAAATTTCATTTTTCCCCAAATTTTAGAATTTTATTAAAATTAACATCAATTTTTTTCAATCCGTTTTCATGAAGGGGTCAATACATTTAAATATTCTTTTTTCTGTGTACGTTTTTAAAAAAAACCCCTTTTTTTTCGTACAACAGTTTTTGTAACCGTAAGGGATGATTATATAATGATTTTAAAAAAACCAAAGCCTGTTCCCATTAAATACCCCAATATCACGCAAAGGGGGAAATTTTAATTCATAAAATTTTTTCGAACATTCAGAAATTTTCCCGTAAAGGAAAGGTTTATTTAAAAGAAAAGGAAAAAATAGATGATGCAAATTAAAAAAACATAACCCCAACTGTCGCAAAAAAGAAAGGAAAAAAAAAAAACTTTCCTCACATTTTTTAATAAATTTTTACGAGGGGAAAAATTAAAAAGAAATGAAAAAATTTTATCTCGTTAGAAAAAGACAAAAACGGGAATTTAAAACTTATTAACATGGCTTGGGTATAACTCGATTTTGGGATTTTTCAAAACTGGGAAATTCTCTTTAATAATCAGCATTTTTGTTAAGAAACGTTCAAAAAGAATCCTTGGGAATTTTTTTCATTCAAAAAAAGGCAAAGAGGCAAAATAAAAAGGCAAAATTTTGACCCCAAAAAATAACAAATCGGACTGTTGGTCGTGGAGTAAAACGATTTAAACATATCAAAAAAAACTGTTTTTTAAATAACCTAAACATTATTTAGGGAAGTTTCTCTATTTTTAAACCAAATACAGTTCAAAAACCACTTTTTTTTTTTTTTTTTTTTTTAAAGGGGTTGGATGAGGGGCGGCAAAGGGGCCCAAATTTTCAAAAAACCCTTTTAAAAAATTATTATTAAAAAATTTCGAAAAAAAGGTAAACAATTTCATTTATTTAATCAAAAATAAAAAAAATACAAATTTCATTCCATAGAAACAGTAGAAAAGCAGGTATTTCCAGAACAAACCCTGGCCTTAAACTTACAATGCAAAAAATATATTTAGTGTTAATAATCGCATTTTCAAAAGAATATAAAACTACACACTCTACATGATAAAGGTAAATTTTTTCTCTCCCCTCTCTTCTTTCCTTTTCTTCTCTCCCCCTCTCTTCCTCTCTTTTCTCTCTTCCCTCTCTCTCCCTCCTCTCTCTCTCTCTCTCTCTCTTCCCCTCTTCCGCTCTGCCTCTCTCTCTCCCCTTTTGAGTTTTTAAATCATTTTTTTAAATTTTACTAAAACTCTCAAGGGGGCGCAGCGATCGATCATTAATGAATAAAACGGATAGATGAAAGAAAAAGAACTTTTGAAAATACAAATCGTCCCCTTGTAAAGGAAGGAAAAAAAAGGAAAAGGGAGAGAGAGAGAGAGAGAGGGAGAGAGGGAGAGAGAGGAGAGATTTGAAGATAGAGAAAAAGGTAGAGAGAGAGAGAGGAGGGGAGAAGGGGAGAGAGAGAAGAGAGAGATAGAGGGGAAAAAGAGGAGAAAAAAGAGAAGAGAGAGAAGAGGAAATACCTTTTCTTTTCTAAACTTATTAGCAAACATGAAAGAAAGCTGAGGGAACCGGGCTTTCAAAAAACCCAAAAAAAAAAAACCCCCAGGATAATAGATAGAAAAGAGGCATTTTTAAAAAAAAATCCCAAAACCCCCCTTTTTAAGGGGAAGGAAAGGAAAAAAAGAAAAGAGAGAGAAGAGGGGAAAGAAGAGGGGAGAAAAAGGGGAAGGGGAAAAAAAGGGGAAAGAAAAAAAAGATAAAATAAAGGCAGGAGAGAAGAAATACCTTTTTTATTTTTTTAATTTTTTAAAATTATTTAAAAAAATTTAAAGAAAGCTGATGAAGCCGGGCTTTTTCAAATCTCAAAAAAAAAAACCCCACGTGTTAAATGGGTTAAGCAAAAGGGGTTTTGACTTTTTTAAATTTACAGTTTCCCTTTTACGTTCCGGTTTTGCCCAATGAGGAGGGAAAGAGGAAGAAAGGGGAGAGGGAAAGAATTGAAAGAAGGGGATAGAGAGAGAAAAAGAAAAAAAAAAACAAAAAAAGAGAGAGAAAGAGAGAGAGAGAGAGGGAGAGAGAGAGAGAGGGAAAAGAGGGGAGAGAGGAGAGGAGAGGAGAGGAGAAGAGAGAGAGTGAGAATGAAAAGGGGAGGGAAAATGAGAGAAAAAAGAAGGAGAGAGAAAGAGAGAGGGAGAAAGAAAAGAGAGGGGAAAGAGAAGGGGGGGGGGAAAAGGGGGCGGGGGGGGAGAGAGAGAAGAAGAGAAGAGAACGAGAAAAGAGAGAGACAGAGAGAAAAAGAAGAGAGAGAAAAAGGGGAAAAGGGGAAAAAAAGGAAAGAGAACAAAACAGAAAAGAACGGGGAAAGATAAAGAAGGGAATGTAAAGAAAATGGGGTTTGCCTAAAAAAGGACAAATAGTTAAAAAAGGAAAAGGGTAAAAAGAAAGGAAAAACAAAAAAATTAATTTGGCAGGAAAAATAGGGAGCAGAAAAAAAGGAATTTTAGAAAAAGGAAAACAAAAAAAAATGGAATTGGCCAATAAAACAAGTAAAGTTCACCAACCCTCCACCCCCGGTTCTTAAATTTTAAAGGGAAAATTGCATCCCAAAATTTTAAAAAAACCTTTCCCAAAAACCCCCCCTTTTTAAAATAAATGTGAAAGGACCCATGGGGAATTTTTTCCTTGCCCTTTTTTAAAAAATAAAAGGAAAAAATTTCAAAGGTAAAAAGTCTTCACGTTTTCCCCAAAACCCTTTTTTAAAAATGAAATTATAAGGGGAGAAAGTTTTTTTTCCCCTTTTTCCAAAAAAATAAAATTAAAAAAATTTCCCCCCAACATCGGGGAATTAAAAAAAACTCTTTCACCCTTTTGCAAAATCATTAAAAAAAGATAGCAAAAAGAAGAAAAAAGTATTGTTAAATTTTCCCCCAAAACCGGGAAACCAAAAAAAAATCATTAAAAAATTTTAAACTTTTTTTTAAACACAGGGCACGGAAGCCCAAAAACCCCGGGCCCCAAAAACCCCTCTTTCCGCCAAAACAAAACAATGGGGGAAATAACAATGGAAAAAAACACAAAAAAAATTACGAACCCCCGGGCAATGGGGGGTTTCCCCGGGGCCCCCAAAACAAACAAAAAGAAAGGCCAAAAGGCCCTTTTAAAAAAGTGGGTTTCCTTCTTCCCGGAAAAAATGCCGGAGCGGCGGGCCCTGCCGGAAGAGAAACCGGAACCAAAAACTTCCCACTTAAAATAGGCAAAAAATTTTTAAAAAACTAACGGGGAAAAAAAAAACCCACAAATTTCCTTTTTCCCTCCCCCCCCCCCCCGCCCCCTTCCCCCCCCCCTTTCCCCCCCCCACCCCCCCCCCCGCGGGCCCCCCCCACCCCCCCCCCCCGAAACGGGAAAAAGAAAAAAATGGGGTGGTTAAAGGGGGTTTTGGGAAGGGGTGGGGGGGGGTTAAAAGGGAATTCCGGGTAATTTTAAAATTTTGGGGATAGGCGAAATTTAAAAAGAAGGGATAAAAAAGAATCAAACCCAAAGTTCCCCCCCCTTTTTTTTTCCCCCTCCCCCTTTTTCCCTTTTTTTTCCCCCCCACACCTGATGAAGGGGGAGGGGGGGAAAAGGGAGAAATTTTAAAAAGGGGGGGGAAAGGGGGGGAAAGCCCCCCCCCCGGGGGGAAAGGCCGGTTGGGGGGAAAGGGGAAAGGGGGGGGGAGGGGACCTGGGAATGGAAACTAAGCAAAGTTTCAATCTTCTGATAATTGATAAAAAAGGGGGCCCTATGACGCTATTTTTCGAGTATCTTTTTGAAATTCGGTTATTTTTTAAATTCACGGGAAATATAAATATACTACCACCACACCCAAAACACCCACACCAACCACACCAACAAAACCAACATAATTATAAAATTATATAATTATATATATATATAATAAAAAACATAAAATTATATGCCCTTTTCAATTAAAATTACCAAAATTTTTTTTATTTTCCTTAAAGTTTCCCAAACTTATATTTTTATTTTGTTTTTTTTTTTAAAGAGAATTTTATCTTAAGACTTAGATATTTTTATCCCTTCATTTAAGAATTGTTTTTTTTCTTTTTAACTTTGCAGACTCAAGTTGTGGAAATTTAAAGGGGAAAATTTGCAAGGGTTTTCTCTTTCAAGACGATTTGGCCTTTGGTTTTATATTTAAAAATAAATTGTTTGTTTTTTAGAGAGAAAAATATATTTTAATAATTATATATATTTTAAAATTTTAATATATATATTCAATATTAAATATTAAATATAAAAATATATATTTATATATTATATCAAAAAACAAAAAATATTAAATTATTTATAATTATATAATATAATTTAAAAATTATATATAAATTTTTTAAAAACCTAAACCCCCAAAACACACAACAAAATTTTATTATTTTTAAATTTTTATTTTTATATTATATTAAAATTAATTATATTATAAATCCTGAAAAAATTTTTTTAATATTATCATCATAATCATATTCTTATTTTTAAAATTTTTTATATTATATTTTATTCCTTCCTTTAATAAAAATCTTTTACAATATCTTAATTAACATTATATTTATTTTTTCATTATTATCAATTTTTTATCATTATTAGTTTTATTATATTAAAAATTTTAATAATATTTTAAACTATTATTTTATATTATTTTATCATTTTTACCCCTTATTAAATTTTATTTTACCCATTTTCTGATTAATCATATTAAGAAAAATTATCAAAAGAAAAATCTTAATAATAAAAAATTTTTTCACATTTCTTTTTTTAAAAAACGAAAACCTCCCTCACCCAAAAAGTCCCTTCCACCCTTTGGCCCCAACCCCCCCACCCACCACCCCCACCCCCACCCCCCCCCCCCCCCAAATTTTTTTCCTAAAGCTGGCGGTTTATCACCCCCCACCAGACCGGATTAGAAAAGGAGAAAGACATAAAAGGAGGGACGTGGGGTAGCTTTTATAAGGAACGGGGGATGCTAAATTTATCTGGAGCTAAGAGAGGTTTAAGGAAATGGGGGGGGGTTGGGGTGGGGGTTGGGGGTTTGGGGGGGAAGGAAAAAGGAGGGGTTTTCGGGGAGGGGGTGGGGGGGGTTAAAGGGGGTTAGGTTTCAGGTTTAGGGAGGGGGGGAGAGGGATGGATGGGGGAGGGGGGGGAGGTGATCTGGGGGTTTAAAGGGAGAGGGATGGGGGGGGAAGGGGGGTGGCACTATTGGGGGGGAAGGGAGTTGCAGGGGAGGGGTGCGGGGGGAGAATAAGCCTAGGGAAGAAGGGAGAAGGAGGGGGGGGGGGGGGGGGTTGGGGCTCAAGGGTAAAAGGGGGGGGGGGAAGGGGATAGAGGGGGGAGGGAAAAGGGAAACAGAAAAGACAATTGGAGAAGGAGGGGGGGGGGGGTCTAAAGGTAAAAAGAGTGGAAGGGAGGAAGGGGAAAGTGGGGGAAGGGTGGGGGCAAGAGAAGGGGGAGAAGGGGGGAAAAGCACGAAAAAGGGGGAGAGGGGAAAGGGGGGAAAAGGGAAGGGAGAGGGGAAAGGGGGGAAGGGGGGGGAGCAACACAGGGAAGTTTCACGTGGGTCAGGTTAATTGGTATATATTAGACAGAAAGATAAGATTGTCGTTAATGGATCCGACAGATGGGGAGCGGGGAGGTGAGAAGAAAAAAGAAAGAGCGAGAAAAAAAAGGAGGTTGAAAAAAAAGGGGGGGCCAAGGCCCCGTAAATTTTGGAATTAGATAAGGAAAAGGTGAGCCCAAAGGGCAGGCGTGAGGGGTTTTTTTCCCTTATTTTGTTTTCAAAATACGTGTACCAACAAATGCAAAAAAAATGTCATTATTTCAAAAAAATATGGAATATGATATATTAAAATGGCTTCCCCACACCAAAAACACACACAACAACACCAAAACCCCACACAAACACACACACAACCAACACATATAAAAATAATATATATAAATATAATTATATTAGATTTTAATATATATGAAAGAACAATAAATAAAATTTTTTTGTGTTTGGTGGATATTAACACAATCATTTATACATCCAATAAAGTCTATGCTACAATTTTTTTTATATATGTATATTTTTCTTTTTTTTATATAAATAAAAATTATACCTTTCATACAACAAAAAACATAATAATTTTAAATAATTAATATATATATAAAATATTTATAATAAAAGGTATCCACAGACCAAAACCCACACCCCACAAAAACACACACAAAAAAAAAAAAAAAAAAAAAAATATAGATTTTTTAAAATTATATATATATAATAATTTTAAAAAAAAAAAAAAGGGGGGGGGAAAAAAAAAAAAAAAAAAAAAAAATAAGGGGGGGGGGGGGGGGGGGGGGGGGGGGGGTTTTTTTTAAAATTTTAAGAATTTAAAATTTTTTGATAGGAATATATTAAAATATATTATTTTTTATAAATTTAAATTTAAAAAAAGTTTAATTTATTTTTAAAGATTATTTTAGAAAAAAATAAAATACGTTTT